>NW_025953968.1:0-163963 GCF_022497035.1 Daldinia vernicosa | reverse complement strand
AAAAAGTAAAAAGTAAAAAGTAAAAAGTAAAAAGTAAAAAGTAAAAAGTAAAAAGTAAAAAGTAAAAAGTAAAAAGTAAAAAGTAAAAAGTAAAAAGTAAAAATAAACCAAGCACTAAGTTAGAGCGAGAATGGGTTAGGGTAGATTTTTCACGGAATTCTACGTGTACTATAGAAGTCTTCTGGCGAGCTGCAGTCCCGGCTGATACACTATCACCGGAGAGCGAACGTTTCAAGACTCATGTCATCGTACAACTGGTGATGTTGACGGTAACACGATGGGAGTAGCAAACATGTTACATTTGCCAGGAACGGAAACTTGACAGCCAAGGGTTTCAACGAATGAAACGGCGAAATACGACTGTTGACTTTCCTATAGTAGGTTGGCGAATTGCTCGGTAGCCGCGCTAATTTGTACGGCTAGCCAACGAACGAACGAACGAACGAACGAACGAACGAACGAACGAACGGGTGAGGCTGGATTACGTATGTATGTGGTAGTCAAGTTGATTCGAGTCAGGATAGCCCCGAGAAAAAAAGAGATTCGAGGCGGACGCGGCGTTCGTTAGCCTTCCCGGATAGCGATGCCCGTCCGTATATAGTGGACACTAGCCGGACTAATAGTAGATGGTAAGATGGTTACAACTGATGGATACTTACTATGTAACTATTACTATTATGTCGGCTATTTTCTCTTGGAACTATTTCTCTTGGTAATGTTGTAGCAGTTCAAATTATTGCGAGCTGTAAGTTTACTTAACCAAAGCAGCCTAAGGTCCTAAGGTCCTGAAAGGTACAATACACTACAATACTTGCTATGTAAACGGCATGGCACCGACGCTAGTAGGCTTGTTGCGTTCCAATGTGGCTCCCCAGCCCGTTATCCTCGGTATGGAGTAACAAATGCTACATTCTACCTGGCCCGGTGCTGAATTAGGCGAAATACTTTACAATTGTGAAAAATGATGTATATAATTGTATATCCGCCGTAAATACTCCGAAGAGAAGAACGCACGGATACCTTTTCATCCCGTCGAGACGTGTACCTACTAGTTAGTATATGCAGTCTATCATCACTCACTTTTTTAGTGTAGACCGCCGAATTCCAGCCCCGTAGAAGCAGCTCGCCTCACTTTTCTTTAAAGCATCCGCATCGAAATTAATATCGAACGCATGGCCGTCCACACGACATGTAAAGTTCTACATATGCAAAGGTAGAAAGGAAATATGCCTATCAGCATGAACGGCGCATGGGAAGTTCTAGGACGACGTTTCATACACCGCCAGGTCCATCAAGTCCGTCAGGTACACATCTAGACTGTCTAGACATCTAGACATACCTACAACGTAGCTAAATCGGAAGTTAACACATTCCTTCCCGGCTTTTGAGAAACTTCACCACACCATGATCGCCGTCGGGATCGTGGCAATCTCACGCTCACTCTTTTGAGCTTTCTCATCCAAAAAAGCCAAGGTTTCTCGACTGCGCCGTAGCAGTAATATCCTCAATGTCTTGTTACATGCCTACATCATACATACCCCGAAATCGTGCCCAGCATGTAATGCAATGTATAGGTATGCCCAAATGCCAGCAGACCATCATTTCATCACCAGTCGTCCTGCCTCTCTCCTTCGGTTCGACGTTGGAGTGAACCATACTACTCACCGACAGGTGCATGCTGCAGCACACCACGACTGGTCATGTAGGCCGCAGGCAATCAAGAGACGGCGGTTGGAGACTCTTGATGGTTACGAAGAAGTGTACTGATCCTGTTCTGATCCTGTCTACACGACACCTCATCCATATCCGAGAAATGACAGGGTGTGATTTGCAAATAGAATCGATGTTCGATGGCTGGGCTGGGCAAAGTCTTCTACATGCCATGCCACCCGTCCATACACCATCATTGATTTCTTCCAATGTTAAATGCATGTCGCCGTGTCGATTTGGCTGTTCGGCAAAATTAGTTGAGACAGTCGATGCGGTGATATGGAAATGGAAACTTGGAGTGACACCCTCATAAGACGGGATCAAATACAGATACAGATACTGGATAACGGTAGGTATTGATTGATTGATACAATACAACAGGTACACGTAATGCCTAAAAACCCACATCGATGCGTCCAAGCATAGCATGGAACACACTAAGGTATGCATATATTGGATTACGAGGTTATGCAATTGAACACGCAGGGATATTGTTACGATTTATTACGATTCCTTGAAGAGTATTGGCCCATTAGTTCGCGATCTGAATCCAATTAGGCCTAGACGGAGCTAGATTGGTCCCAGACCTGTCCCAAATCAATGGAACTCCAAGCCTTAAAAAGCTTTAACTGCAGTTCTGCTGTCTGCAGAAAGAACCAAAAGGGCCATTAGGCTATGATGAGATAATTAACTAAAAACTGCCTGGTATGTTTGCAGGTATGTAGGTACCTATCTTGGGGTACCTATGTACCTAACTTAGCAGCTTACATACCCATACCGTCAATAATAGGTAATACACGCGCTAGGCTAGGACGACACCCCCCTGAGCCACTTTCCCACCAGCCCACCTTCCCTTGTCTCTAAGGGACATGAGCATGTACCCTGACGCCGAAACGAGTCGAAACGGGGATTTTACTCGCTTGGAACTTTTATTTTTTTTTTCTTTCCCTTCCATTCGCCTCTTCCACCACGAAATCCACTGCTTCCTTTTTGTTTTCCAAAATTCTTCGCTTGGGGACGCCCACCCCCCATCCCATCCCTCTAGGCAGGGACCCACGCAAAAAGCAGCAGTCAGTGCCCCCCGGACGCTAATTAAAGACCGTCATCGGAGTCTTTTCCAAAGTCGGTGTCAGCTGTGTGCGCACTACCGCCGATCTATCTAATGGGCTGGCTAGCGCCTTTTTTTCTACAATAGGATGGGGGGGATCTCGTTGTTACCATCCCTTCCCAGATCACAGAAAAATTTCGAACAGAATGCCAATGCTACATACCTACTGCCACTGATGAGATTGATGAGATGGTTCTCGAAAAAGAATCCCACCTTCTGCAAGCCAAGAAAAATACCGGCCCCAACCTGACTAATGTACATACAAGGGCAAGCCTCGTGTGAATTGAGTGGTGTGTATATGCGCGTTTGTGCGTTGCGTCTGCGTGTTCGTTATGCGAATTGTTTATCAAGTTTTTTTTTTTCGTTGTCTCTTGCTCTGCTGGCGTTTGTAAGGCGCCAAGTTCTCGTTGCTCTGGACAGGACGAGACAAAATACTCCTGAGTCGTGGATGAGTCCGTCTATCGTTGTCTATCCTTTTTTTCTCCTTCGATTGTGGCGATCTACATCAGTCTACCACATCCCATCCCTTGGACCCTTGGGGGGGTTTCCTAGGAGATGGGTCCTCCTCCTTGGACCCTCCTTGGATCCCTTTGGTGGTATGGGGCTCCACGCCGCCACCGCTGGATGAGGAATTTCTTATTGATGCTATCGTCTCAGCCAGCAGGAACGAGGCGTTCAAGGGTAACGGGTCTCGCAACAGCGCGCGTTCCAGCTGTATGTTTAAGGTCCATTTATTATTATTATTTTAAACTACCTTACAACTATACATCTACAAATGTATATACACCAATACACCATACATGTATCATACATACCTACACTACACCATAACATAACACCATTGTGGTACCGGGACCTCAAGTTGGCACCAGCGCTGGTGTTGGCCCCATTATCTAAAACTTGAACGCCATTATCCATGAGCCATGTATGTATGTACATACATGAGCAATGAGCTATGATCAATGAGCCACGGAAGGATGTAATGTGGTGTGGATGCAATAGCGCATTGAAGTATCAATGCTTCATAACTCATTTCCCCCGGAAACCCATGTCTGGTCATTGTCCACCCCTTACCCGCCTGGATGCTGCTACCACTCTACCATTCTGCCACCTTTTTGTCACTTTACTACTTTCTCCCAAGTTAATAATAATAATAACAATAATCTACTTTCCCGTTATTACTGCATTTAGAGGTCAATGCTACCCTGGTAACTTTCCTTAGCTCCCTTTCCTCCAACACTACTTATTATTGATCGCCTCGTTCCTGGCGATTCGTGATATCCTCCTTTCCTCCTTTTCTCTCCTTTCCTTCCCCTTTGTTTCGTCCATTCTTACTTGGACTGCTATTTCGAAAAGGAAGAAAAAAAAACAAAAACAAAAAAGTATAGGAAACTAATAGGAACATACCAAACTAAAAGGTACCTAACTCCCTTGTCTACTACTCGTTCATCCAAGGAATTCCTACCTGCAAACATCCATATTTCCCCTGGCGGTAGCTGCTAGTCGCCAGTCCTTTTCAGGGTTGGCTTGCAGTATTTGCTCAAATCATAGGCGGCCATGTAAGACTCAAACCCACACGCTTTCCCACAGATGCAACAGATGCCATTGCTTCACACCTTTCGATTCCCTTGTCTCGAAGTACACAACAGCCGAGCTAGGGGTACATCTGCAGCCATCCGCTTTCACGAGACCATTCCGTCCAACATCGGAGCTGTTTGCCTAATTCTCTTTTTCATATAGAATCCGCCTGCTGACCAACTTGCCCGAATAGTAGTCGTATAATACTTCACCGTCAACCAGATCCCCTTGGACTCGTAACCTGAGCTCCTATACAGGAACGAAAGGGAATCACAAAACACCCCGCTAGCCGGAAGATTATCTTGGACTCTAATTGACTCTTAACTACTGATAAGTCAGAAGTCGGTAGAGAATATGGGGGATCAAGGAACAGGTGGAATCGAGAGTCGGGGCGTCGAGAGCAATACTACGCGGCGCATGTCTGAACCACGACCAAATACCCACGATGATCAGATCCAGCAGCAATCTACTGAAACGAAAGCATCTAACGCAGAGAGTGAAGAGCAAAAATACGCCCAAACTGGTCCTAGACATTTAATTCCCGTGCACCCAGGTAACCCTGCATCAAATGGCGGTCTATCACGAACCCCATCCACGAGCTCCAACGCTTCGAGAGACTCCCGTGTTATTCTCGAGTTTTCGCATCAACGATCACGGGCTCCCAGGCCGTTGGAGCCGCCGGTAACGAAAGCTACTTTGAGCGAATTGGATGTGAATAAGATTGTCCATAACCCAAAGCTAAGGCACGACATAAATTTCGACCCAGATCTCCATTTCAGGCCAAATGTTGACGGGGAGAAGGGGAGGAGAAAGCAAGAGAAGGCCAACCAATTCTGGAACTCACTTACGGAGCAGTTACAATTATTTATCATTAACCGCGATGAATTTATGAGCAGATTCGGACAGGGTGAAGATTGGTGCCTCCCACAACTACTAAAGTCGGTCAAGGAGATCATTCAGACTTTAGTTCCTCAGCGGGATCGCATGTATCTGGACGAGGGGCTAAACGTCGAGCTTATCATGCAACAGTTTGGTAAAGGAATAGCAGACTTGGAAAAGTTGGCCTCGTGGTTGTCTGGAGTTCTGAAATCCCATTGTGCCCCTATGAGGGACGAATGGGTGGACGAAATGTACAACCAGCTGACAAATGGCAACAAGACCAATGACATGGAGGAACTTGTGCAAGGAATGCGCAGCCTCTTAAGCGTTCTCGAAGCCATGAAGCTTGATGTTGCGAATCACCAAATCAGATGCCTCCGGCCGATCCTGATCGAAGACACCGTGCACTTCGAGCAGCGATTCTTTCTTAAGAAGATACGGGATCGCAAGATGGACCCTGGCCCCGCTCAGGCGTGGTATCTGACGGTGAATCAGTTTTATTCTCAAGACCCAGCTTCGGTCCAGGCTTTCGGAGAAATGGGTTCCTTCTTTGAGGCTCTGTGCAAAATGATACTCCCATCGACAGATCCGTATTCGCATCCGGATACATTTGTTTTCGACGAGGAGCGCATGGCCAAACTCCGATCTGACATGCTCGACGCGATCAACTTAGAAGTCTGTATGCGCTTATACGAAGGGCTGGACAGAAAATACAGATTCAACGACACGATGTCTAGCGTGAACGCTATTCCCACGCCTTTGTTAGCTACACCCTTTTCAGATGCCTCTGGTTTCTTAAGTTCGAGAACCGAGGATGACGGGAGCGAAAGCTGCTTCAATTCTAGGCCGTCTAGTCTAGTTTTTAGTTCTGCTGGATCAGCACATTCATCTCCTCGCAACTCTTTTGTCCTGCCCGTCCAACCAGCTACCAGCCGCCCCGAAGACCAGCAAGCTAAGTCGAGAAACCTCTACAACTCGCTTGTCGCATTACTTCAGACTTCCCCCGCCAGCTCCCGTTCCGTTTCACGATGGAAGGCGATGAAAGATTCATTGGCTTTACAGATCTTCCGATTTACCAATGCGCCCGCTCAGGATCTTCTGCAATTTGAGGACGAGCTCGATAACCATATTTCCGAGCTCTCGTCTCCGCTCTTCCAACAAGTGGAACAGTACTATCACTACCATTTGCTCGTGGAACTTCGACAACGCGTCAAGGACTTTAAGGGGCTCACAGGCGCAGCTCTATTCTCAGTCGCTACCGGCGGTCGTCTACACAGCCCCAGTCGCGGCTGGGATGGCCCCCGCGAAAACGTAAGCCGGGAACGTACGTCGCTAGAAAATGCCATCCGGGAAGCGCGGGAAGAGGGCGGTGTCGAAGATATGGCCACGCGGCTAGCTCACATGGGTCTCCTCCATTGGAGAGTCTGGTCGCATTTGGTCTATACGGGCGATCTCGAGAATCTCGTCCCGATGCCTGATATGCCCATGGCAATTTAATTACGGATGAGGTATGCGGCAAGGATCAGTCAGCTCATAACCAAGTCTTCTATTCACACAGAAACACGCTTTATACCACCAGTCGTCTCGTCAGCTTCTTCTCTTTTACGATTACGTTTCGAGCGATATGTAAGACGAGCCGACACTTTAATACCCATCACACTCCGCTTAATCACGTCGCATTGGTCACTTATCACTTGGACGTTTTCTTCAATAATCCGGAACCGGCATTGTTTGGGTGTTTGTCTAGGAGTAACAGGTTTCTCATATGGTTCCCTGGGGGTTTGTGGCAAGGCATGGAAGAGGCATAGTCAGTTTTTAGATTTGCGACCCCTTTCTCGCTTTACATTTCTATTTTGTCTGTTTTTTACTTGGTTGCACCGTCTCTTTGGCGAAAGGGCCCGCATTCAAAATACATACCCGGTCTACATGTCACAGGCGTTTCGTGTGTTATTCCTCTTGTTGTTGTTTTGTTTTTTTGGCGGCGGCGGCGGGAGGCGAGGCGAGAAATTGATTATTTTTTGCATCATAACTAAGAGTACAGGATAGCTTCCTTCGGGGCTTGTGATTCTGGAGAGAGCAAGCAAGCAAGCAAAGTGACCTACCTAGCTAGCTAGCTGGCTGAGGTGGTAGTTTAGTTTATCATGCAAAAGAGGAAGATTTATTTATTTTACGCCTCGGGGCGTGCGGGCGGCAGATGACGATGGTTTTCGCGATGATAATGGGACGGCGATAGTCTTACTAGGGAAAGATACAACCTCGCCGCAAGGTTTGGTGGCACGCAGATAGCATTTTTGGCCTTCTCGGCGTAGCGGGTCGCAGGCGACGGATTATACACGTCGGCAAGAGATCCAGCACGTCTAATAGATTTTGCGCTATGGAATACATACACATATACACATATACATAGATAATTGTTGGTGCTCGTGTCTTTACCGTCTTTACCGCCTCTCTCAAGCCCAGGGGGTCCACTCCTTATAGACGTGGCAGTGAAATCCTACTATGTATGAGTCTTTAACTAGTGTGGCCGGCCGTTTTTACACATACAATATGTAGGTACCTACATACGTGGACACGGGACTAAGGAAGCATGGCAAATTTCTAAAGAAGCAAAATACGTAGTTACCAAGGAATTATTACTAGGCGTCTTCAGCCGTCTAAGCTCGGCTGATTATATTACCCAGCATGGAGGCGGATACATGTGATTTGGAATAATATAACTACTACTACCTATGTACATACCTGGTATTATCCCCCGCCCCTTTTTTAAAAGCCGCCAGCCAACCCGCCCGAAAAACAGACTTGCCAAATCGGGTCGGCGGGCGCGGGTTTTAGCCAACCAAATCTTGCGCGTTCCTGAAGATCATTCGTACGGGGGGTTTTTTTTTTCTTTTCTTGTTCCTACGCTTACATACCTAGGTACGCCATACTTTTTTTTTCCTCCCTCTTGAGCCACACTGGCCGACTAGGTAAGCAAACCGCCCCAACTTGGGAGGGAGGTACATAGCTTCGTCCCTTTTAAGCCAGCCATGGAACTACATACCTAAATTACGGACCGCGCAGCTGAAAGGCTAAAAATACTTATTTGGGTAGGCAGGTGCTGGACTTGACTTGTCTTCTATATATATAGATAGGTACATACATACGGCTAAGGAGCGCGAGGCGGGCGGGCGGACGCGCGCGGGTTCCTTCGCCTCAGCTGAGAGGAGCGAGGAGCGGTGGTTGCGTCGGGGGTTCCTTGGGTATTCGAATTGGCCTTGTTAAGTAATATTTGTATTATGCTATGTTTGCATTGAATCGGAAAATTTTGTGTGCTGGGTTGGTTGGTTTAGTTGGGTTGGGTTGGGATGGGTTGCATGGCTTCGTCTTATGTACATACCTACATACCTACCTATGTGTGTAGGTACACACATACATACGGTAGTTATAGCAGTGTGTGTATGTATATATGTATGCGCGCTTGTGTAATACATACACACGGATACGCCCTCGCCACGCTGGGCAAATGGGAATGGGGAATGGAAGATGAGACGGAGGGAGTGTAATCCTGTGCCGCTCGGAAAGTCAGAGATTTAAGGTGCTTACCTTGTGTTCGTTCGCCTGGCTTGCGTGGTTGGAGACGGTAGATCCGATCGCGACGACGGCGGCTTACGTTAGGTAGGTAGGTAGGTAGGTAGGTATATTAGGGGGTAGTAATATATATAGACGTATAGATCGTATATATTTATTTATATTAGAAAAGGGAAATAAAGTATACTGATTCCTTGCTATAAAATAAAAGATATAAGATATAACTAAGATTTGTGCGTATGATGTGCACTACTAAGCTTATACCAGCCGTGTTAGCCACGCGAGATTTCCCAATGGATAGTTAAGATAATATTTAGTTGTGTGTATATTTAGGTATGCATGTAAATATATGGCGTTGTATACCTACCTAAGGTTAGACAGACTCGCAACGCATAAAGGTGGCTTGCGTAGGTAGTCGGCTCTCATGCACGACGGCGGTGAGTAAGATGTAATATGTATGTCTGCTTCATGATCTGTTTACTTCCGTGTCTTAGGTATCCTCGTATGCAGCCCGAACCGGCTTTACCGCTCTTCTCATCGCAATCCTTTGCCTTTATCTAGGATGTGGCGAGAGGCTGCATGTATGTATATTCGCTAGGTCACGTTGTCGAGGATTGGGAGACGAAGTTTGACCGAGATATTAGGTTAGCTGCTGGATTGAAGACCGAGCAATTAGCTGGGCCAAACTCTTCGAGCTATAAGTCGGATTTAGGATGGACGGACGTATATCCCGAAAGAAGGACAATCCCCTACCTATCTCGGGTTTGCTGAGAAGGAGGAACACGATATTACCCTTCTTGCTATAAGTTACACTGGGGCATCATAACGTATACACCTACATACTCAGAATCAAAACAAGCAGAGCCGCCGCCGCCAGCAAGATAATAACAATCATAGAAGGCCCGAGCACAGAGTGTATGTAGAGGGTTATAATATAATATCGCCAACTTTTTCCCAATGTTTGTCTTAATATAATCAACACACCTATCCCAATATACACCGAACATTGTGCAACACCACCACCACCATTTACAGCGTGTCGCGGAGGTCATGTTATACTTTGGAAATATATTGCTAAGCATGACCAACCGTCGCACAGGCTTCGACTTCATATATAGGTATGTAGGTATACCTGATTATTATAACTATTTTATTTCTTACGTTGGGCAATATTTACTCTTGCACACATACATACATACCCCTGAACCATGCACATTACATTGGATGGACATGTACCTAAGGTTGGTAGGTAGTTATTTAGTAAGTGCCTATGTATATAGGTGATGGATACACTACTACTACTACTACCGGCAGATATCAAACCTCGCCACGCTCGGATCGTGATCCGACGTCCTCTCCGAGTACGCGACCCAAGTGTTCACGTGCACGTGCTCGAAGCGCGTGCTCTCCTCCGCCGCCGCCGCTAGCGCCGGGCTGGCGAAGACGTGGTCGAGCTCTTGCGAGTTCATGTCGTACAGGTACGTGTACCGCTCCGCGGGCGGGATGCCCACCGCGACGTCCAGGTCTGCCAGGCCGGAGCGCGCCGCGAAGGCAGCGACCGGGGCTGCGAAGGCGAATTCGTTGAAGTCGCCGAGCGTTAGTATGGCTGCGGAGGGGTCTTGGGCGAGGATGTCTGCGACGAAGGACTATTTATTCGGGGGGCGGCGTTAGTGATTTATGTATTTCCTTTTTTTTTTTTTTTTTTCTCAAGGTATGGTATTAGTTATAGTTGAGGGCTTCGGAAAACTCACGGCGGTGGTTTCGGCCTGCGCCAGCCGGTCCTCCACGCCCCCGTTTACGGGCGGCCGCGCGTCGCCGTGTAGCGAGGAGCTGCCGCCCTTGGAGCCCCAGTGCACGTTCACCGTGAATAGCGTCTTGCTTGTGCTGCTATCACCGCTACCCGCGAGCTCCCATGCTGCTGCTAGGGGCTTCCGACTGTTGGTCCAGGCCGCGTTCGACGGGTCTATGTAGCCCGGGTTGAACTTGAGCTCGGGACCGGGTAGCACTTCGTTGGCCGTGGTGGCATTACCTGGGTTCGGGTTCCGGAGCCGTAGGCGGTCTGCTCGGTATAAGTATGCGACGCGGATGTTGCTCCCGGGAGCGCCGCCCGACTCGTCGTTTAGGGGGCCGATATAGGTGTATTTATAAGTGATGTTAGTAGTGCTGAGAGCTTGAATGGCTGTCGCTAGGGACGTGAGAGTTTCGTCAGAGCTCACGGTGCCGTCGTCTATCTCGCCGTTGTCATCTTGGATCTCCTGTACGGCGAGTAAATCCGGCGTGCGCATGGACTGGACAATATGCTTCGCAACGGCTTGGACATGTGCAGTGTCGCCAGCGTAGAAGTTCTCGATGTTGTAGCTGCCCACAGTAATGCCCTTACATGTCCCTTCGCTCACTATCGAAGTCGGCGGAGCTACTTCAGGGGCGAGAGATTCAACGACGCTTATGTTCGTTAGGGGTAGGATGCGGTAAAACCCGAAGGCCTGGTAGACGACGCCGGTAATGGTTTCGAGTTTATCGCCTAGCTTCGTGTCTTTCGGATTCCCAGACCCGTCGAGCGGACTACCGATGATAATAGCCTCCGGGTTACCATCCGCAGCAGAGACGGTGAGACCCGTACGGCCATTATCGCCCGTCGTATTCCAGTTTCCAACGACCCATGTATCGCCATACTGATTAGGTCGTCCAACTGCACGTGGGCTCTCGATCGTTACTAGTTCGCCCATCAAACTCTCCCAGAAGTCCAAGCCGTACAACTCCGGCTCCAAGAGGGGGTTCTCAACGGAGATCAAGCTCTGGTTGTTCGGCACGGCAAAAACATCGCCCTTATCTAGGCCAGAATACTGTTTCGTCGGCGGATTAAGTGCGCCCTGGCCAATAACGAGCGGCTCAATATTTTTGCCACGTTCTAGGATAGCTTTGACCTCTGGAGATGCAAGCTCCGTCATGTACAAGTAATCCTTATTAGAGCGGTACTCGCTGACCTTTCCGTCGACGACTAGGACATCACCAACGCTGATGCTGGTATTCTTGGCCAGCGCCGAGCCGTACACGTATAAGCCTTCTGAGACGCGCTTGTTGTAACTCGGTTTGATGGATCGCAGCCATATGCCTTCAGGGCCCTTCGCCGTCACGATTCCCGTTACGTTAGTAACATTGTGGCCATTGAGCGGCGATAAGAAGCGATCACCGTTGATCTGAGCGATCGACTGCCCAGAAACGCTAGTGACTGCAAGTAGGGCGGCCGCAAGCCACCCGAGGAGTGTAGTGGTGGTCATCATTATAATAGGAGCCGTCCTAGTGACTTCGATGTACTTGAGACCGGAATACACTACGGTTCTGGACCTTCATTAGAACAGAAAGGGGAGCATTGCCGTATTATATACTCCCGTCTGTACGAAGAGACCGCGTGCATATCGACGCGCGGATATGAAAAGCGGACGCCTATCCCGAATCCAGCTATCACCGAGCTGCAGGAACACGGAATCTAGATCTAAACATCGCAAGCGTAAGAGGAACCCCATCGCAAGACTTTCCCATTGGCGTCGTGGCTACCGAGCTGATATGGGGGAGATAACCAGTCGTATCGACGAATCCAGCCCACGTTGTACGCCTACGGTCTTGGCGATTTCCAGAAACCGAAGGTGGATGATACCTTGCGGTTCGGCCGTTGGCCTTGGCATCGGTGATCCAATCTATTGGTACCCCCCTTCGTGATATACGTCAAAGGGCGAGGTAATAGGAACTTCGCCGCGATCTAAAAGACTCGGACTAAGACAAAAGCAAAGGCAAATAAATATATCATGCAAGATTAGGAGGTAGATGTGCTTGCGATAGAAATCATATTCTCATTCTCATATTCGAACTCAAACGACTCAACTCGCTCGCTCAAGACGAACATCCAAAATCAAAGCAGCCAGGTTGTGTAAGGTAGGTACCCAAGCCGAGTAATACATGGAATATAATCCAAGAGTCCCCTGAATCGCCTTCCCAATGCATAGTATCTAAATGAATAGCCAAACCGTCGGCCACTTTTATACAAGAAGGGAAACACAGAATTATGCCCTTGATGGCCATAGGTGGTAGCAACTAGCCAAAAAGGATACATGAGGGTATAATAATATTCGACAACAAGAAAAGGAAGGGTTGGACTATCGGTCTAATCGAGGGCTTAGTGGACTCTTGCCGGGTCCTTGTGCCCTTTTCAACGCTCTGAGTTCATCCTCGAGCTTCCTCCGTACCATTTGTTCCGACTGTGAAATGTTAGTTAAATGAAATCATGGGAGAAAATATGGTTCTTAGGGAATATACCCTTAATTGCTCTTCGTATTTCTTCCTCTCGGCTCTCAGTCCCGACCTGTAGGAGTCGGTAAGGTATGAAGTCTTCAGACCGCCAGGCGATGGTGGTCCTAGACGCGCCGATCCTAGTCGCTCTTTGTCGAGCTCTTCCTGTAGTTGTTCCTTCTCCTTGCGTAGTCTCGTAATCTCGCGATCCAGTCTCTCTTCGATATCACTGGTAGCTTCATGGAGCCGCTTCTCGAGTTCGTCATTCATCATATCCTTCTCATCCTTAATCTTGGAACGTTCAGCTTTCACCCGGTCGAGCTCATCCTCTAGCTCGCCGATCTTCTTCTCGCTCTCGAGCGACTGCTTGACGACGTCAGTCAAGTCTTGAGCGGTGGCTTTCAGCTCCTTCTCTAGCACTTCAACTCTATTCTGCATTTTAGTTGATTCGTTATTGTTATGCAGAGCCGCAACTTCGGCAGCCCTCTCTTTTCTAGAACCGTAGGCTCCGTCAAGTTCGGCCTTAGCAAGAGTAGCTTCCATCTTAAGTTCGGCAACCATGCCTGTCATCTGTTGAAGCTCCTCGTCCTTGGTCTTGAGATCCCTCTCCTTCTCTCCAATAGCCTTGTCGGCAGCCTCCTTAGCATCATTGGCCTCCTGTAATTGTGTTGTGATAGCTGCAACATTAGCCTCTGCTGTTGCTAGACGCGCTTGGATTTCCCTAACGCTTTCTTCTAGCAATGCAATCTTAGCATTCCGCTCCTTAAGCTGCTCTCGCGCTTCGTCAATGGCAGTAGATTCTTCTGTTCGGCCCTTCTGTGACTCTTCAAGGTCCTGCAAGGCTTGTGAAAGTTGGAAGCGGGCGTTGTCTGTTTCCTTCTCTGCTTGATGAAGTAATTCTTTGACCTGTTCTACTTCGTCGATTTTGTCCCTTAATGCTTGATCCTTCTCGGAGTCAGACCTACTATTGAGCTCGCGCTGCTGCTTAATTTGACGTTTCAGAACACCCTTTTGCTCATGTAATTTGGTAGCTTGTCTGTACAGCCACTGAATCTTGACCGAGAAAGCTGACAATGAGTATTGCTCGTCAAAGTCGATAGATTCACCGTCGGACATATCATCCTCATCTGGCTCCAATCCCTTCTCTTGGCGAGCCTTTCGTCGTTCCTGCTTCCGTTTTCGTAAATCGGCGTACCCTGATTGAATGATGTCCCAGAGTCCCATGAGAACTGTTTCATATTGCTCGCTCTCGCCTCTGGTGACAGAGTTTGTACTAGCTGCGTCCGCAGCCCGCCGCAGCTCATCCTCAATAGTTGGTAACGAGTCCCGCAAATACTTGAGCTGCTCGTCAGCGCCTAGTTCCGCGTTCGGTGGTGGCGGATGATTTGTATTGGCTCCTAAGAGTATGTTTTGGACCTCAACGTTGAGCGTCCGTATCCTCTCTGCCACTTCAAGGCTATTACTTCGCTCTTGAGCAATAGCAATTAGTCCATTTTCAAGGTAATCTAGGTGGCTACCGATCATATCACCAGGCTCGAGTCGGCCTGATGGGATAGCACCGTAAGTATCGCTCTTGGCTGGATCCATGCCGATAACTATTTCACGCAGCCGGTAATTGAGCTGCTCTAGTGTACCTTCTGTGTCAGAAATTAGGCTCCATGGGTCTGAGCCTGAGCCTTGACCTCTGAGCTCGTTGATTTGCGCCTGTAGCTCACGATTTTCCTCACGTAGTCTCTCAGTCTCTTCCGTTAGCTGCCTATTTTGTCCCCGAACAGGTGACTTTAAGGGGATTTCAATAGCGTTCTGCCTGCTTCGATCCTCGGGTCGTTCGGATAAATCGAAGGATCGATACAAACTTGCTTCGTCAAAGATGAATCCGTCTTCCAAGAAATCCATGCTAAGACTGTCGCGGCCATTCATTGTAGTATACATGCTCTCGGGACTAGCGGGAACGCCGTTAAGAAGGGGGACTCTTGGGGATGGTGTTTTGCTATTTGCTTTGTGCGTGAGCTGAAGAATACCAGCAGTATGCTCCAGTAGTCGCCTCTGAGGTTCCATGGCGCGCTTCTCCAATGACCATAGTTCGGATGCTAGGTCTTCGCACTTCTTCTGGATCGTGCTGAGTTCATGTTCAGCCTCCCGTGCGGCATCAGTCGATCCACTGTGTCGATGACCTAGGAGACTCCTTCTCTTGAAATCAACTTTGGTTGGGGAATACAGTTTAGACATTGATATAGCAGCATCGCGATATTTGGATTGGATGGCAAGGGTTGACCTCGTCTGCTCGATTCGCTGATTTAGGATCTGGCATTGCTTCTTGAGATCATCGACTTCCTCCTGAGATAAAATCTCATACTCTTTGCTGTCGAGTAAGGCGGTTTCGGTGAGTAAATGTACTTGAACGGGATCTTTCAGGTCGACCAGTACCGAGCTTTGAACGCGCCCCGGATTCATCTAGTTTGATTGTGAGTACGCAACGAGGTGGATACGATGGCCCTCGAGCTAAGAAGGAGTTAGAACAGCTGCTTACTGGATTAAATCGCGGCTTGTCTCTTTCGAAGTCATTGAGGCTGTCTTGTCGATAGGAATCAACCAGTGCTGGACCCCTCGGCGCAATCGTAGGGCGCAGCGGTGGCGGACCTCCGTCGAAGCCATCATACCCACGGTTCGCAAACCCGTTCATTCTTGTCACTTTCGAGTAGAAAGGTTGGCTGTCAAATGCATTATACTACGGGGAAGGTCGCGTAGGAGTCGGTTACTCGTAAGTTTATTATGGTTGGATCGTTACAATCGGTTGTATTAGTAGTTGGCGCAAGTTTTAGTCGCCAGGCAGTCGAACAAGAACCCAAGATGAATTAGTTAAGAGAAATAAGAACACCAATTCAAACAGAAGCCCTAGTTAGTTAGTGGAGAAACAATCTGCAAGAATGATTCACCAGAACAATGGCGCAATATATATTGTAAGCAAGTCAGAGTCCAAAATGCGATGGTCGGTCGGGTTACGTAGTAATGAGATGAAAAAGGAGTTTTGTAGATTGAGGATCTACGATGTATTGTATGTATGTACCTAGCGTCTACCCGATAACCTAAATTTGATTGATTAGCGGCTCCACGCTGGGGCGGCAGCGCTAACCTGCGTTGAGTAATTAAGCGAAGCGCGCGTTGGTGTGGCTGGGGTGTAATATACCATAGTAAACGTATTCAACATAACCATGACTTGAATATTGCACAATTCTTTAACCTAGTTTTTTTGCTATGCATCCCTTCACTTGTTAATCTCGTATCTAAATTTCAGTCTTTACGTAGGTAGTAATTCGATGTTTGTTTGCTAGGTACCTCTTGTTATCTTAAACTATGGTACGTGTATAGATCTGTAAATTCACCGGCATTAGCTTGTCTAACATGTCACTTAAAATAAATGATGTATCCAGCCAGCTGATTATACCCCTGTCGTAGCACATGCGTGTAGTACCTATCAAACCTCACATATTAGAGACCCCATATGATTACATACATGTAGGTCTTATTAGGTTCTGATACAGCTACGGATCGCAACTATATAGGTATGCTTTACGTCTATCGCGTTAAAATGTATAAAAAGGTACCAAAATCGTAATTTCGCTTGGCGCAATGTTAACCAGCCGTCATAATTATCCGGCTCAGACCGTTGACAGGGGTGGATCGATCCTTTACTTTTAAACTTCTTTATACTTCAGCGTGATACGGCTTTATTTTTATTACTAGGTATTATATACGTATATAATTACTTTTGCGCCACTTCCATCTCGTAGATAGTTAAACCCTAGCTAGGGCTATGCTTGCCAGCAATGCCTTTGCTGCACACGTGGATGGCTGCTGCAGTGCCATAATTTTCGAAATACGGCGCCGACTGTTGGGTTGGCTCTTTGCAAAGCTTCTAAATAAACCACGGGTCCCCAAAATAGGGAGACATCGTGGCCGGTAGCGTGTAAGGGACGGTAGTTGATTTGACCAGACACTGGTGCATTTTATCTAGACCATACGCCAACTCTGTACTTGTGTAAGTATGCTATTTTAGGTATTCAATGCTGCGAATGACCTCTGGGGGCCGAACACGTTGGACCTACCTAAAACCAACGATTGGGTAAAAGTCGAAATACTTTTTTATTTGCTTGCCAATGGGTCTAAAATGCGCCTTGGAACTGGTCTATAACTTGCTGGCCCATGGTCCTGCGTCTTCCGCCTTCGGCGTCCGCTTGGCCCTGTGCGCCGCTTGTTGCGGCCGTAGATCCGTTTTCACCCTCGAGTCTCCTGCGCAACCCCTCGAACTCCTGACTCCTTCTCTGTGTTCGCATCCCCACAACCCAGCCAGGTAATCGCCATCGTATTAGTGATCGTGGTAAAACTTCCATCCTCCACGAGAGGCCCAACATCCATCCGACCAACGCACCGAGGAGAGATCCAGGCCACTGAAAGAGAGCTAGTTGAAATGCAAGGAGGTATCGGTATGACTTGTCAGAGAACGTAATGCCTTGTGTCTGATCGTCTGTTGAAGTGGATGCCGACGTTGCTATCTTATATTTATATATCGGCGGGACCATAGCATGGTACTGGGCTAAGATCGCAAAGATTATAGGTGTAGGCCCGGCAGGGAGGTAGTTGAAGAGCCCTAGCGTGAGTGGCCTTAGAAAGAGAGCCAAAACTGCGGGGGCCAACCAGCTGGTGAATAACGATGTGATGAAAACGAATGTCTATAGTATACCCGTCGTTAGCTAGATACACCAATACGGTAATAAGGAATTGTTCTTACAGCAAATTTCCTGGACCCCCACATCCTCTCAACTGCTCTCATGTTGTATAGAGTCATGGCAGCAAATAGTACCTCAGTCGAATTGGTATAGCAGAGCTGATAAATGAGAGCCCTCCATATCTGGTGAAACTGCCAAAGGTGTAAGTCGACAATGATATAGAAGTAGTGCTTGATATCAAGTAGGCTGACGCCTATTGATATCCCAATAAGTCCGTAGACAAGACTGCGCGTCACCGGGGCATTCGTAAAGGACATGATGTCAACTCGAGGTCTCGCGATAGCTATCGGCGCATCGTAGATCGTTCGTTAGATAACAGGTTAATGTAACCAGCATTTAAATAGGTAGCTTGGATCGATGTTATTGATCCTGTTGTACACAATCTTAAATAGGTATTGTGTACCTATGTATGTATAAGCGCGTAGATACGGAAAACGATGTCATCTGAACAATCAACTTCATTCCCGGACTAAGGAGGTACCTGCGTATCTTAATCATGGCCAAGTGTCTTAATAGCTATTACGTTTTGCTACATACTACTATATCCGTCTACCCGACACTACCGACATTATGAGGTAAATGACAAGGTCCAGGATAGTAGCTAAAATTTAATTCCATCTAAGCTTATCGATAGGCTTCGTAGCTCTTGCTAAGCCTCAATGTTGTTAATCATATCTGTCATGTGAACATTCCACCTGTGCAACATTTAAGACTTCAATTCATATGTAACGGCTAATAGCCACCATTGTCGTCATCGCACTACAATGCAAAATACATCGCTTTCCTCAAATCATTTTCTACGTTTGCTTGTTTCCCTCTTAAGCTAGAGCTATTCGTTAAACGCCTAGTCAACACTGTCACTAATTCACTATCAATTCAACCATGTCCGACCTCTACCTCTCGCATGTTAGGAACTGGATTCTTAAGTCTCCGCCGGCAGAATGGGTTATTAAAAGTGGCCGAGAGCTGCTTATAGGCACATTGAAGCAAGGTCCGATACCACAGCATGTCGCTTTCGAGATGGACGGAAATAGGCGCTTTGCCAAGAACCACAAGATCGAAACTATAGAGGGCCATCACCTAGGATTTGAGGCCCTAGCGAGGGTGCTCGAGATTTGCTACAAGTGCGGCGTCAAGGTAGTTACCGTATACGCATTCAGTATCGAAAACTTCAATCGACCTAGACACGAGGTCAGCGGCCTGATGGCGATGGCCAAAGTCAAGCTGGAACAGCTTGTTCAGCACGGCGAGCTTCTCGACCGGTATGGTGCTGGTATCCGGGTATTAGGAGAGCGTGATCTAATCCCGGACGATGTGTTACCATACGTCGACCGAGCCATTGAGATGACAAAACATAATAAAGAGTGAGTAGCTTCCCACGGATATGCTTGGGGAGATGGTTGCTAACTATATGTATTAGTGCTGTGCTCAACATATGTTTTCCTTACACCTCAAGGGCTGAGATGACCAGTGCGATAAAAGCTACGGTGGATGAATACACAACATCACCTCGATCAACGAACACACCATTCTCACAGTCGCGAATCACACAGAAGATAAGATCTAACAAGTCGAAAAGGTCGGACTCTTCTTCCCCTATGGACTCTTCCCCAGATGAAAATGGTGTATCGGACATCGATGATTCCATGTCTTCGACTACGGCATTGGATCCGGGATCGCCTCCTCTACAGTCAACACCAGTGAAGCCCACCAGGTTCAAGAACCCGGAAAGTATCACAACTGAAACTATCAATAGCCACACGTATACTGCCGAGTGCCCACCCTTGGACATGTTCATCCGTACTAGTGGTGTTACGAGATTGAGCGATTTCATGTTATGGCAATGCCATGAGAATACCCAAATATTCTTTCTGAAGTGTCTGTGGCCTGAGTTCGATTTGTGGCACTTTATTCCTATACTTTTAGAATGGCAATGGCGACAGAAGAAGCTGACAGAGAAGGAGGGATCGCGGAAATGAGTAGACGAATGATGCAGCATACCCTTTGTATTGGCGTTGAAGCGTACTCGTTTGAGATTGATTTTTAGTACCGGCGACGCGTACTTGCTACCGGCTGAATTTTAGTGACGTAGGATAAATAATATACTGCAGAAAATAGTCCTATCACGCAAAGCAAAAGCTTAGAAAAAGCTTATAAAAAGCTTATAAAAATGCGCATCATGTAATTGCACGGTAAAACGCGGGTTAGGTAACATGCTCGCGAATGGATGTACCGAGGCTTGTAGGGACTGCAGACGAAAAACGGAGCCTAAGTCTTGGCTGTTGAAGTCATTGTTTTTCTTATCTTATCAACCTCTGTGCGGATTAATTATGATTTATCGGATCAACGGTCGCTTCCATAGGGGGACTTGCAGGGTCCAGTAAACAGTTTACCAATAGTTGAATATAGCTCAATGATTATTTAATAGTCATATGTAACTAAACGCTTATATTACTACGCGTTGATGAATATATATATTTAATGAGATTTAGGCGTCTAAACCGTTTAAACGTTTAAAATATTTTCAACGCTTGCAACTTTCAACGCTTAAATTTTTCAACGTTAGAACGTTTAAGACTAGTACGTACCTTACAGATTAAGAAGGAAAGAGAGACATATCAATTGAAATTACGAGGCAGGCAGTATTGTAATGCCTTGTAGTCTATTTGAATAAGCCGTAATACATTCGTAGTTCAATTGTAAAAGTAACAGTAGTAAAAATGATCCTATTCCAAGTATGTGTAATAGTAGTAGTATGCGATACCTAATAGTAGTATGCGACACCTAATAATAGTATGCGATATGGGAATATATCTATTTTTTGCATGTCTTATACCTTGTATATGATAGTCTATTCATAGTTTATACCCTTTAAACGTATAAAGGGTTTCAACGTTTACACTTTTCAACGCTTAAGATATTTTCAACGCTTACCACCTCCAACGTTGACGGGTCGCAACGTTTAAATTTTTTTAAATATTTAAATCAATTGAAATAATTATATTTATCAACCCTCGCTCAAGTATCCGCATCCTTATAGACGTTTAAATTTATCAATCATAGACCGAGTATCAATTAATGGTTTATTGGACCTAGCAGATCCTGGTATGGTTGTTTTTTTCTGTGCTGTCTGGTCATAGCTACCCAATCAAGCCAATTGAAATGCCGCTTCCGTGTGTACCTAGTACAGGCATGTACAAGCCCACATTATCAGAAGGGTTGCCCGCCGATAGAAACCCGCGCGCAAATGGGGACTTAGCAACTGGGCTCAGCAGTGCAGAGTGCTTAGCAACTTTCTGGGCCGACTCAATTAATAAATCTCATCCATCCAGTTGTCCACCTCATCTTCGCAGTTTTGCGCTTTCCCCCCTTCTATGAAGCTCTACTCGTATTCCCTTTCATACTACTTCTACTAGTATCCTTCTATTTTTTATACTCAAAATGACATAAACTTCATTTATTGAAGCTTCTTGTCCATTTAGTAGTTCCTTCGCAAAGTCTCCGAACCTCTCCAACAAGAAATCTACTTCCCGTTTTCTCGCGTCTCCTATCTCGACTGGACCTACTATTTAAACCCGCCTGAGAAACCAAGATGAAAACTGCGAAGCTACCTCAAGCGGACGCTGGTCCCTCCTCAAATAGAAGAGCCCAACCTGTTCGCCAAACCCGAGCGAATCCCCCGCGAACGTCGTCTGGTACAGCCCGCACTTTCGCTGGCAGAGATTCTCTTGGAGGCGGCCATAGTCACGATCAACCTATCGAGGTTTTCCCCGCAATTACATACTTCACCGATTCTATAACATCGCTCCCTAAAGATCTCGTCCGACACTTTACTCTTTTAAAGGAAGTCGACGCAAAGATATTTGCCCCCGAAGAAACCCTCTTCCAACTTGTAAACGCCGCTCTCAAGTCGAGCCCCTCCGAACCTAGAAATGCCAACGATGCATCCAGTAGCATCGCTACCGCCTCGACGCCAATGAGCGCCCAGAATAGCTCGAGCGGGTTCGCTGCGAATGGTAATACTAGATCGATCGACGATAACTATAGCTCTACGGTGTTTAACCCGAGTAATGTCCCGCGACGACAGCTATTTCATCAAACCGCCCTCAAAGTCCAGGAAATGCTGGTGTCCTTAGAAGAGAAAAACCATGTCATATCGACTGCGAACGAGGCGCTATCTAAACAACTAGCTCGGATTAATGACGTCTGGCCGCACCTCGAGGGTGAGTTCAGCGACGAGGCTAAATGGGGTAGCACTACACACTGGGCCTATCCAGAGAATAGGATCAATCGAGCGAATCAAGCTGAGCGATCGCGCCGAGATGGGGCAGCTACTATCACAGCTGCGGCCCAGCAGCTTGCTGAAGAAGCTGCAGCACGAAGTGACGCGAGAAAACAAGCGCTCATAGCTAAGAAAGGGCTTAAGAATCAACACCAAGACTCGGATGTAGATGACCACGAGAACAAGCACAGGGGAGAACCGACAAAAAAGGCCTCTAACAATAACCACAGCAGTAAGGCTCGAAAGGCTGCCGAAGCAGCCGCACCTGTTGGACTGGGTATTACTTCAGGCACTGTTACGAACACTCCCAACGGGAATCCTCCATCCAAGAGACGAAAGGTGGAAGCAAATAAGCCGGCCAACGGGGGGCAGCCAATGGAACGCGCAATGAGCTCTGCCCTCGGCAATGGGACGAAGCCCAAAAACTCGAGCCCTAGGGCAACACCTGCACCCGAACCGCCTAAGAAGCGCAAAGCTCTTCCCACCGTAAACGGTACCTCGAAAAAGAGGTGAGCATACCTCATCCTACCTACTTCCACTACATACACCTCAAGTGTTTCAGTTTACTAACTTGGAGATTCTCCCCTAGCAAAACGGCTACCGCAGCCGCCGTGCTTTCTCCTTCCATCGCAGCCTCTCCAATCCAACCAAACTTCGATCCCAAAGCCGCCGCCCGCGGTTCACCTGCGCCTTCTACAACCTCAGCGCGTCCCGCATCATCTCGAGCGAGACAAAACTCGATACAGTCCACCGTAGAAAATGGTCGGCAGCGACCTGCCTCATCCGCTCCAAACAGGCCAAATGGCGTCGCGGCTACAACTCCGGAGCTTACGGCAGCGCACAACGGCGTTCGTCCCCCGGCTGATGCTAAACAAAATAAAGAAACCGTAGCAACCGTGAAGATCGAGGCTACTAGGGAAGAAGCGGTCCTTACCATCGCTAGTACTAGTTCCGTCACTACGAGTAACAAAGCCATACCCAAAGGTGACGATGCGGAACCTAAAGGGGATCCCACACAAACCCCATTAGCAGCGTCCACGCCCGTCGTCACCACCAAGAGCGGGCGAGCTAGTAAGCCGTCAACGCCAGCATTAGGATCATTCCCAGACCCGCCACCACGATCTCGGTCATCGCGAAATGCGTCGAGTACCAATGGGAAGAGGAGCCATAAGAAAGGCGCAGCCCAGCAACTCGCAGCTCGGCTCGCGAATGCAGATGCGAACGGCAGTATACAGGGCGACGACGACGCTGATGTTGATGCTGACGAGCCACTGTACTGTTATTGTAATGGAGTGAGTTATGGCGAGATGGTCGCATGCGATGCCGATGATTGTGAACGAGAGTGGTTCCATCTCGATTGCGTTGGCTTAAAAGCAGCCCCACCATCGAATAGTAAGTTTGTCAAACGTCCCCCAGTATCAGGGATGGATCAGCTAATAGTTCTCCTAGTGAAATGGTATTGTGATAATTGCAAGGATCGTATGAGAGCCGGGAAGAAAGTAAATGGCAGATGATTTGCTCCTTTACTGCATGTTTTGCTTCAATAGGTATACCAAGCGTCTACTTAGAAATCATGGAGTTTACGGTGTTCATTGAGCCATACGATAGTCGGCATTTAACAGGGCACTTTGGGGTTGAAGATGCAATAGGACCTCACGTATATTGGCGTCTCGGGATTCGAAACCTCTGGGAGGGGTATCTAAAGCGCCTAGATACCTAAATTATTGCTTTGGGGGGCTACTTACTAGGTAAAGGCTTGATATGGTGCCGACGAGCTGCTCCTATGTGGCCCGGAGTATGTTTTGGGGAAATTTATCACGCCAATGGAAACGCGGGTTAGATAGATATTGGCGTTTCTGTACATTTTTTCAGACTCCTATGTAGAGAGTCGCTATCAAAGCTAAGAACATACGTTGATATTATTGTGAACTCTACATGTATGTAAAATATCAGTAGGACTTACGAGGAAATCAGATCTACTCGAAAATATTTTATCACCTCCGAATTATATCCAGAATAGAATCATCAATATTCATAATCTTAATTTAAGGCATCGGCTACATAAATTCCTAGTTTTAGGCTGACAAGTCCACGTCTAATAATGGACGGTCAAGTGTTAGCACCATCTGTCTTCAACCACCTTAGGTACTTCTACGCATGGTATATATTTACATGGCTAATACTTATTCCCCTATCCACTTTGATGTACCCTTTACTTAGTTACACTTACAGGGAACAAGTTTAGGTAAGTTTAGGTAACATTTCCCTTAGAGACCGGAATATGAGCCGCAATGTTAGACATGGAGTAGCCAATATGCAAAGTGATTGGCCGTCCGGAATTTACCAACAAGGCGTGAGGCTATTTCCCCGCAAACAACTATGCATATATACTATGCATCATCTAGCTAAGTGCTGCAGGTCCAGCACATATCGACGGCTTAGCTAGATCGGCACACCTGATCTCTGCAGACAAGGGGTAAGCATCAAACGTTGCATGGTGAAGGAGGCTAATACCTAATAACAACACCTTCCGAGGACTTCTGAAAATTGCATGTTTACTCCTAGAGCGTCTGATTAGTCTTAAATGCTGAATGACCCTTTTCTTTTCTTTTCTTCTCCTTGGCCACGTGAACTCGGTTGCACATGTCCACGATATAGCATCGGGTTGAGTCGGCTGGAACCGAAACTAAAGGCGGTCAAAGACTCCGTAAAAGGGTCATGTTCTAATACTATATCATCTTCTCCTTATTTTCAACTGAAATGCTCAAAACGGATCGTTATGATTATTAAACAGCCTTGAATAATGGCTAAA
This sequence comes from Daldinia vernicosa, assembly GCF_022497035.1. Classification (NCBI taxonomy): domain Eukaryota; kingdom Fungi; phylum Ascomycota; class Sordariomycetes; order Xylariales; family Hypoxylaceae; genus Daldinia; species Daldinia vernicosa. The sequence goes on along the minus strand of NW_025953968.1, from coordinate 138,956 downwards.
GAAAGTAAGAAACGAATGCATCTGATTAGGTCAGTTAGGAAGCACAAGACCAAAGTCACCCGTCATATCCTATTGTAAGATGGCGACAAAGCACTTCTAATATGTACCTAGTTAGATGTAGTAAGACGATGTAATTTCGACTCTGCGATATCGCAGCCGTATGGAGCTCGGATCAAGCATTGTAAATGAAGACTCCAAGTGGGAAACGAGTAGATCATACTCATACGGTGGTATTTCATCAACCGCCATATTCTCAAAATACTACCTACCTCGAAAATATCATGGAGTAGTATACGAGATGAATCCGTGTTCTGTTACGTAGAGGTTAAGTACAAGTAAGGCAAGTACATGCAGTATTGCGATATACGTACATCAAGCAGGTATAGGAAGTACCGCGGAAATCCTATAATCGAATCCGGGGAAAGGAGAAGGAACGTCTTAACGCCAATTGGCCAAGAATATTAATGACGGTCCTGCGGTCCACGCAGCGTTGCACATACACTACATAGCAACTAATGTAAACTTTCGCTAGACTCGGCTAGCTTTGATTTTCGAGCTAGTCGGACCCCATAACAAAAGTGAGCAAAGCCAACCTTCGTTCCGGAAGCTCCAGAAAAAACTTGACCTTCCCTTCTACTAGTTTCCCCAGAGTTTAAAAAAAATTAAAAAATTCCACATCGCGATGACGATATTGCCCCGTAAACAATAGGCCTAGGTCGTCTGACATTCTCATTACCAAATAAGTATCTAAGCGGAGCTCATGGCCAAGGCGCTTTCGGATTTCGCACCATTTGCCGCCAGTCTCGAAGGCAACAAGCGTTGGTGGGTTTGGCTCAGGTGACAAAGAAGAATCCATTCTCTATGCCATTCTTTTATTTCTATTACTCAATCTCTGGTCAATGGTAGTGTATCATGGGAGATTTGCTCGTACCATTTCTAGCCACTTGCGGGCCCTTGGTTCGCGAGTTGTTGCTACGAGGTACATCCCCTAATGAATTAGACGGTGAAGGACAAGCAAGACCCGGACTCTTATTAGACTGTTCAGGCTGATTTTTATTTTTTTATTTTTACTATTGATATTGGCAGGCCAGGGAAGAAATAGACTGGAAGAACAGAACAGTCAGTCCATACACGTGCAACCTGGTAGCTTCCCCCTTGGTGTTTCTCATACTCCATACTTACGTATGAACTGATAAACCTTCCCCCCCCTTTAGCTTTTTTTCTCCCGGCCTCTAAACACCGACGACGACAACGCCCCCCGGTTCTTTGCGTAGCCCGGTAAACGAAGGGGGATCCAGCAGGAACAATTCGCGTGCCAAAGGTTCATTTAATACCTAGCCTACATATTTACTATACTTATAAGTCATTCCGGCGGCAAAACCATCTCATCAATCCTTCCCCGCATTGCGCCAACGAAACCTGTTACCTAAGAAATCGGCGTTTTGACTAACAGAAAAGCCCATCGGGGTTGACTGGGCCTACTTTGCATCCTCTGGTGGCTTTGGTGAAACCTGGTGCCCTGGCCGGTTCCCTTGAAGGACGGTTAGCAGCCGTGCCGTGTCCTACCGGGGAAGGAAGGGAAAAAAAATTCAAATAAAATAAAATAAAAGTGACATTGCGCTATTGATACCACATCTTGCATCGCTCGCCTGCGCAACTGCAACCCTGGCTCATCTTCCGATAATGGATCGAACAATCACCTCCTCTTCTGTTGGACAACACCTAAGCCAGAGGCATATTCCCAGAAAATCTAGTCAAAGCCCTCCTCTTAGCTTGCGTGATACTATGGATCCTCTCGAAAACACAACTCCTCCGGACAAATCTCTTCGGTCCTCTTTCTCTTCCGTCCGGGAGGCCGACTCAGATTTAGCTCAGAACTTTACCTCCACTAAGATATCGTCTTATTCTAAGTTAGGAGAAGAAGCTGAAGAAGCTGTCGACGACTTGCTCTCGCCCCCGGAAATGGCCACGCAGCCCCAGTTCATTCCTCCCGTGACCCAACCGAATAGCAGGTTGCACGGCTGTTGGTTCCCAGCTGTCGCCGCCGAGGGCTTTCAAGGCTGGAAGCAGATAGGTGTGAAGGGGAGGCAGGCTAGTAAGAGTTATGGGGATTTGCAAGCTTTGAAAATTGTGTGGTCTCCGGCGCCTCCAATTAAGAAGAAGGACCCCGAAAGGCCCTCTCCAGGACTGTCCACCATAGAGAAGTTGCCCGCGGAGATACTTGGTAAGTCGAAAAGAAGGTCGTCATGATAACCGGAATAAGCACCTTACAAGTTAATTTGAAAAAATAGGCCAGATCATTGATCACCTTGTCCTCGATGTCCCGCCCAATGGAGTTTCTGCTCGAAACGTGGATCTCATGTCCTTGTTGTTGACGTCGAAAACGCTGCACTCTGCAACGTTGAATGCGCTCTACAAGAACATTACCATCCCGCACTCGAGAATTTTCCGAAAGTTCTTGTCCCACATCGCACAGAACAAAGAACTGGGGACTATTGTGCGACGGTTAGACTTCAGTCACTTTAACCCCACCACGCTCTTTGCGACGGCAAGCGAGCGAGCTACTACTCGCAACTTGACACCCGAGACTCTGATGCAATGCTTAGAGCTGACCCCTTTCCTTCGTGAATTCTTAGCGCAGGAGTATATCGAAGACGAGATCAACGCCCACGTCTTGCGGAAGTTATTTTTCGGGCTCGAGAGGTTACAGGGTGTCGACTTCTGCGGCTGTTCGTCGACTCGCTTCAAGGGCGCTTTCCAGTCGATCCTCCTGACCGGCTGGCCGGACGGCTGGCCGGAAGCGCTTTCGATTTCTCGGCTGTCTCTGCACAAATGCATTACTCTGCCTTCGTCCGTGTTTGAGACGTTACTCCCTCGACTAGGGAACTTGACTCATCTGGACCTTGCAGGGACTCGAGTTACGAACGAGGCGCTCCTATCAATCCCTCACAATGCCAAGATTACGCACTTAAACTTGTCTAAATGCAAGCTCCTAACGGCAGACGTTGTCATCGACTTCATTGCAAACCACCCCGCTGTTAAGGGATTAGTGGTTTTGAGTCTTGGGGCAGACGCACGGAGCCACCAGCTTCTAGATGAAGATGATCTGAGCAAGCTGATACCAACTCTTCCCCAGAGCTTACGTTCGCTAAGCTTGAAGGGCAGCAAAATGACTGCGTCGCACATTGACTTACTGCGCCCGTTAACGAAACACGTGGAAGAGCTTGCGTTGGGTCGGAGATTGAAGATCACCGATATTGATCGTCTCTTTGTGCCCGACGAGAGCAACGATGATAACATAGATGAAGAGCTAGAATGGATCCCGCACTCGTTAAAATACTTGGATCTCTCCGACTACACGGCAACAGAACTCGACCTCATTACCATGTTTGATCGAAACACGTCAATGATGAAGAAATTCTCGGCGCCGTTAGAGGTGATTGAGGTTACGGATGATTTGTACCCCCGATTAGCAAAGTCGCCGGTTGTAAAACAGCTTGGATGGACAGTCACGGAGAATGGTAGCCGGGCTTGGCTCGTCCGCGTCCACAGCCCCGAGGACGGTCCCAGAGACTCGGGGCTTCGATCTTGGAAGATGGGTGCTTCCTTTTGGGGTATGCGTAAGATACCTATCGCTTGCGCCGAGGTTGGTGGCATGTACGGCTCATACATGTTCAAGCGAAAGCTATAATAAATAAGGCGCGCGGCGACCTCCGACTCTCGCCTCTACTCTCCTCTCTTCTCGCCTGTATTGCTTGGGTTTATACTTATAGGATTGGCAGGGCTTAGAATTATTGAGTATTTGGTTAGATTATTTATTAGCATAGCGGCATGGTGCATTGGTTGGGTTGACGATTCACGAACGAGCTACGATACTAAAAGTTGGTCGCTATCGCATATGCTTTCTATAGGACAAGGATGGCGGAAAGGCGATTATTGCATAGTAACTATAGCGTGTAGCGTTTTGTATGCTAGATTCTTTATTACTGCTATTTTAATATATTTGAATTGGATTCGTGATAAGAGCATTGGTCTGTTGAGATGGTTCGGAGTGAACAGATAGTAGAGTCGAGGGAACCTAAGCCTTTGAGATCTTAATTTAAGCAGTATGCAACTATGAAGGTTTGCTGACTAACGTCGTATATAGACTCCACCTACAAAATTGCAAAGTAGCTGCCGCTTAGTGCATAGTCAATTTGCTTCTTAAATGCATACTCCAATGTTACACCCTGATTAAAACGATACCTCACATCACTTCTGAAATATTAGACCAGTGAGGCTCAATCGCTCAAATCAACCTTCATCTAATACGCGCAATACAATACTTGGGAATAAGGAAGGAAATCTACTCACGATGTACACGCTCACTCTAACGGCAGAATTAAACGGGTATGCAATTTGGAACCGAATTTACTAAATTTCCACCCGGCTGATAAGGATGACTACCTACACAGGGTTACCGACCTCCGACCCAAGGACACTGCCGAAAGCCCGTTCTGGTATACCTTCACGGTCCAGTGTACCTCGTGCCGGGAGACCCATGGAAACCCGGTCGCGGTCAGCAGATTTGTGAGGATATCCGATAGACTTACTTACTTACGTCTTGTGTTATAGGGAAGTTACTCGTTGCTGATTTTTACTTTTACTTATAGGAGACCAACGAGTTAAGCGGAAGTAGAGGAGAGGCCAACTTCGTGTGGAAGTGCAAGAATTGCAAGGTTGGTGGTTGTTGGTCCGCGGAACAAATAAACCCGCTGCCTACCTTTATGATGATGGGGGCGCATGTTTCTAACTAACTACATTATTCGACATCCAGCGAGAGTCCTCTTGCTCGATCAAGACGGCGCCTAAGCCCTACGCGCAAGGCGAGCCGCCTAAGCAGCAGTCCATCATCGAGTTCGACTGTCGCGGCTTGGAGTTTACGGATTTCACTCCCGAGGTAAGCGGAATGAATTTTTTTTTTATCTTTCTGATCGTCAGCCTTGTGTTTGTTTGTTTTTTCTAAAAATCGGCGTAGGGGGAATGGTTGGTAGACGGCATCGAGTCGAATACTAAGTTTGAAGGGGTTGAGCTGCAGGAGGGCGAGTGGTACGAGTATGATGAGAAGGCCGGGGAGGAAGTTAGCATTAAGGATTTGAAGTGGGAGATCAAGAGGGCTTGAGAAGTTGCTGTTTTAGATTACGTAGGTTGAGCCTTGGAAACCTATATGAATCAAATTAAGTGAAGACACGGCATAGTGATAGACGTGCTATCCAATGCGTTCTAGGTTAGCTCCTTGATATGAAGTTGCAGTCTTATTAATGTTGTATAAGTCGGTTGAAAATCCATTTAACTACCCATCTTTTCTTTATCTTATCATCTCCAAGTCTGAGTGCGGGGCAGAAATACCGTGTAACCCGATACATACATACGCACCTCCTTAATCACAGACACCCCCATTAATCAATTAAACTGGAGTTTAAGCATTAAACAAAGCTCAAAAATTCCAATGTACACTTTATTACAAGCCTTCAAGCTTTCCGCGAGTTTGGACGCGCCCCCCAAACATCTACCTACAACCAATCCGCCACGAACCTCACGATCCCTTTCACCATGAGTGTAAGCCGCCCCCTAAGCTCCCACCCGCATAGCTTCCTAACCTCCTCCTACATCTATCTATATATATATATATTACGACAACTAACATAAAACACATAGTTCGTACCCATCAACCCGCGGCCCATGCTGCAAGACCTGTACGTTTCCCAAGCCAAAAAAAAAGCAACCCGCCTTGCCTTTCCCTGCAAAACTTCAGATGAAAGCGATCGAAGCCGGATTGGACTCGACTGGACTGGACTGTACTAACGCCGCAAGCAGCGTCAACAAGGACATCGTCGTGCGCCTGAAGTGGGGCGAAACCGAGTACCGCGGCCGCCTCGTCAGCTCCGACAGCTACATGAACATCCAGCTGACCAACGCGCAAGAGTTCATCGACCAGAAGTTCACCAGCGACCTGGGGCAAATCTTGATCCGGTGCGTGCCCTTTTCCTCTCTGCCTCCCTCCCCCCTTGCAAATCGGGGAAATAGACCGTGGACTGGACTGACTGACTAAACTAACATGTAACCAGATGTAACAACGTGCTGTGGATCAAGGCCGCCGACAAAGGCGACGGCGGAGACGTCAAGATGGGTGGATAGACGAGACTCGGGGGGCAACGGTCGGATGAGAGGCGGCAGATATATACCCCGGTTGAAGTAGAGTACGGTGCCTTGGGAGAAAGCAGGTCAAAAAAAAAGGATGCACCAGGCACATCTCGACAGCAGGAGATAATGCCTATATACGGGCAGTCTAGCTGGGCTGCTTGGCCAGGAATACAAAACGAACATAGAGGGAAGGGGTTTTACGTCTGGTCATGCTAGTCCCTTTTTTTTCTTTTCATTCATCGCGAAGGCGCAAAGCCCATTCAACTCGCTAACTTAGTGATCCTAATCCTTGGGTAGAGCTTGGTAAAGCCTCGTGAGAAAAGAGGTGCCACAAAATACAACGGCTTTCCCCCGATGTGTTTCCTATCGCTTTAGCCGTCTCGCTTTGTAGAGCAATTATTCCCCTACTGTCTTATCCTGTAACCAGTTGACATCCTACCGCCTTTTCTATGTATAAGAGAATCACAAGAGACAGGCTACTTTACGACTGCTGCACATATCCGAACCCCCAACCTTGACCCGCTGGTTCGGCCCAACCCACATGAACGCCTCGACTATCCATTCGTACCATACCTTTGCGTCGTCGGTCTGTCGCCACATGCTGACTTCTAACTCAGTATCCGCCGGGAAATAGAGCGGTTGCTAAGAACCATTAGTTAACATATCCGTATAAGAGGTTACTAAATAGACGTACCTTAAGCGGGAAGAAGATCGGAAACCAAGAGATCATGTCCTTGCTCTTCCGATCCATCATATCCGGCAGCGTGCTCAACTCGATCTTGTCCCAAACCACTTCTCCGTGCTCCCGCCCTTCTTCGCTTGATCCATCAGCAGCTCCACTAGGCTGGTATAGTACCGACTCGAAGTAACCCGCAAGTCCGTGTACGACGCCGCGGTTACGGCACACGAAGGTGAGGTGGCAATGTCGTGTGTTGTGGTCGTTGGCGCCGACCGCGCCGGCCATGCTACCTCCGCCGCCGCCTGCCACGCCGCCCGCTCGCCGGGCTTCCATCGCCTCCATCGTCGCCTGCGGCAGTGGGTGCGCGAACTCCCATGCTTGCTGGAACCGCGGTCGATCAGGTACCCGCTCCGCGACAAAGTCCAACGCGAATAGTCGTGTCACCCACGGCGTGTCGAAGGCGTCGCTCGATGGGGACGAGGCAACCCGCTGCTTGAGGTCTGCATGGATACGAGGCGTCGAGATGGGGCTTACGTGCGCCGTGTACGATGCCGGAATAGAAATACCGTATTGCGGTGCCAGCACGTGTTGAATGCCGTCTAAACATTCGGGGCTCAGCTCGTTGTCACCGAACGAGCCTAGGAGCTCAGACACTAATATGTCGACTTTGCCGTAAACGGGGCCGGTAGAAGAAGACGAATCGGAGAGTAGTGGTCCCTTCCACGCACGCATGTCCGTCTTGACGACAGTGACACAACCGTTCCATTCCCGCTGGTTTTGCCGTAGTAGGTATACGTAGGCGTTAGGGTTCTTCTCAATAGCCCAGACGCGCACGGGAACGCGAGTAGATTCGCTAGCTCTCAGAGCACGGGTGACAAGCGGCCCACGACCAGACCCGACAACAGCTATAACAACCTCACCGCCAGGAGAGGATGTAGGCTTGCTGAACGCATCCCAGTCCTTAAGTGCGGCTGCGATCGCCGTCTCATATTGCCAATACTTGACCGGGTCGCCCTCGAAGACTTCGTACGTCGCGGATTCAAGGTTGTCCGAGAGCGGTTGCAGTGGTGATTGCAGCCAATCCTGGAAGTTGGTCAAAGTGTTTTGCTCCAGGTCACTAAGGGACTCCTGCTGCCTCTCGAGATGTCGAAGATAGGCGGAGTAGGCGTTCTGCCCTTGGGACTTGATTCTTTCACTGGCATTTGCAGTTTGTTGTGCGGCGGCCTCGGTGAGAGTCGGGAATTCAGCCGACGTTATCTGTTTAGGATCAGGGTCTGCCTGCAATTCAGGACCGACGTCGCAGAGGAGAAAGTAAGGGGCATTTTTTAAGCGCATGTAAGTGAAAATCATGTCCTGGTGGTGGCGGCTTAGGGAAGGATGACCAGCCCTATTCGTCTGGAATGTCTGGGGACTAAATGTCAAGTATTGAAGGGGTTCAGAGAACCACCTCGTCTGGAGTTGCTTCTCTGGAAGGACCCGCGGAATTTTGAGCGCTTCATACTCTTCCAGTCAGCACTATTCTACTTATAACGACCCCATGGTAAGGGGTAGAGGGTATTATTTAGCATAGAAGGTCGCTCAAGGTGTACTTACCAACCAAGAGTCTAGTATCATACTCGCAAACAGTACGGATGGTATGCCAAGAATCCCAAGAACTGAAGAGGTCTATTTCCTGTCCAGCAACATCTGTCTGGTTTGCGTTGCCATCTAGCACGGATAGAAGCGGCACTCTCTCTTCTAGACTTGGCTCGCGATACATAGGAATGTGGATAACGATGCTGACTCGAGTACCGATAGAAAATGCTTCTTGGATAGCTCGAGCATATTGCGCGATACCTTGGCTGTTACCTGTTTTGACCGAGTCTTCTCTAGGCCCAGGGATTATAATGCTCCTCGCCCCGCAGAAATTAGCATAAGCAACTTCGAGGTTTAGTACCTGCCTCGAAATGCTAGATATGACATGGTTGGGGGAGCATAAATCTATCCAAGGACTAGAATAGGCGACAAGCCCGCTCGTATAGGTTCCCGGAAAGAGGGTGGTATCCTCGGGGGTCAATGGAGGTACCACGGGATCGAGAATAGAGCCAGCTTTCTCATTGTATCTGGCATCTGATAGACTAGCTTTGACCAACTCCACGACGCGCTGATGAAAATTCTCATTTGTAATCGGGGTTGTGACGAAGCTGAACTGCAAATATATAAGCCTTGTTGTATATTCACATGGTTATATTCTAAATATTGGTTACTTACACCAGCATTCAACACTTGGCCATATTGTAAATCGGTCAAGGTCTCCAATCTTGTCGAGTCATGCTGGCCAATGTAAAAGGTTGGGCGGATCTCGTTGTAGTCGTCAGACTCCTGATCCATATCAGGCTGGTCCACCATATGGTCATGGAGCATATACTCTTGCGACATGGTGAAATGACTTTATTCGCCTATATCCTTTAGGCGTGCTGAGCCGCTGAGGGACCCCTGTTAATAGAGAAGTACTTCGGGGAAGCACTAATCGCAGTCTGCTGGCAGCACCTTAAGGTGAAGCGGAAGGGTTTAATGATGTATGGATATTTGAACTTGTGTCAAGAATCCATCACAACATAAAAGAAATAGATGATTGGGGAATATACCTAAACCTGTTGGGAAGGCTCGCTTTTACCTAAAGGAAATACCTAAAGGAAAAAATGCATCCCAATATACATACAATATTTCTAGTGTGTGGTATGATTGGTGTATCAAACGGATTCGATCTACTTAAATACAAAAGGGAAAAAAAAAAAGTGATAATATTTAGGAAGGTCCAATGCATTCATTGGCCCGGGTAGCAGTTAGCCCCGATGTATCTATCATAGCAATGCCTACCTAAACTACGTTGGGTAGCTTTAGGTAAGTTTAACGATATCTCAAATGATAGTATTATATGCATGATATATAAGACATCGTTCTTGGATTAAGTGTAAGTTTATAAAGTTTCTGTAAATAAATCTATTTGGGTATTAGGTCTTGTTACTCCTTCGCTGAGCTGTTTGATAGAAATGGGTAACTATGAGCCGTGTAAAGTTAAATATCTTATCGATCATGTGATTAAGCCCTCTTAAATCCTGATACATTGGTACATCTATCTATCTATCTATCTATCGCAATGTACCTAACCCGCTAGGTACATACACGTCTACCCGCCTTTAACACTTAGACGCGCCTAGAATTCACCCCACCTTCTAAGCTCTTAATAATTACCTACGACAGAACCCCCCCCCCCTCCACCCCCTAGTAAGTTGCTCCTCGTTGAAGGAAGCAAATACTCCTAATTTCCTACAAGATGAATAGGCGTATGGTTCGTCTCTCTATATCCTTAACCTACTAGACTCCTAATATGCTAACCGTCGGTTTTCCTACGTTAGCTTACCAAAGAGGATGAAGCGGCCAGCGATGAGGTCGAGGTGCGCCGCGAGGACCAGGACAAGATCAACAAGTTCAGTCGTCTACACCAACGTGAATTAAACCTGGAGGAAGAGCTTAAAGCTAAGAACGTACGGGAAAAGAACCACTTGACCGGATGGGTACGGCGCATGTACTGACAGAAAACGCTGCATCGTATAGAAGGAGAAAGAAGAACTCGATGATATTTCCACTGAACTCGAGCTTGCGGACGAGGATGATACGGTACCGTAAGGATCCCCGGCTCAAGTCCCTAAACTCTAGGAATTTTTATATGAGCTTTAGTGAAATTCGGGTTTAGACGCAACTAACGGTTAACCTGACCATAGTTATAAGATCGGAGATGCTTTCTTCCACCTACCCCTCCCACAGGCACAAGAATTTTTAGCCTCGTCAACGACAAGAGTGGAGGAAGAGGTATCGGCGCTTGAAGACAAGATTGGCGAGCTAAAGGACGAGATGACGCAGCTGAAAGTTGAGCTCTATGCGCGATTTGGGCGTAGTATCAACCTCGAAACATAGGAGTATCGGCCAGCTGTTCCATGAATGAGCTAGTACCAGGATTTTATGGTGCCTCAGAGGGTTCATCTAGAGGTTGAATTGTCTTGTTACTCAGGCAAGTCTCGTGATGGCCGCATTGTGCCGACCACATTCTCGGCGCTAAGTCTCTAGCATGGATAGAGATATGAACTAACTATTCTCAAGTAAACCTTCACGATTCCTGCTTGCTCAGATGAATAATAATGGAGACCTAGACAGTAATTATCTGCTACGAGTCTACGTAGACTATACGATCCTAGGTCTCGTAAGCTCCTAGCTTCGCTATGTGAAGTATAACAGCATTCAGAATCTTAACCTATTATCCTATTATCCTAGGTCCTTAAGGTACTTGAACTACACAAGCCGCACCAACCATGCTTAAGGATAAGGTCGATGTTTGGTTTTTGTTAAGACTCATAAAACTTGGGTGAGTTGTGATTGGGCTAGGTACCGAACTTAACTGTATACTACTACAATGCGAATCCAGCAGCAAGGAAATAATGTCGTTATTACCACAAAGAATTATCAATCTATGGTATACATAAAGGAGCCCTTCTTTGTATACGGCAATTAGGAGTATGCCTGGTCCTTCGAACGAAAATGTTTAAATTCTTATGCTACCAAGCTAAGCATATATCTTATTCGAGCCAGCCAGTCATCCAAGTCACATTCTAAACCCGGCATGTAAATAATACCTGACTCAGATTGACTCATGTCAAGGCATTGGATGTAGGTGAATGCTAGGTAAGGTAGTTACTAACATGACATACTCTCTTCTGTGTTACCCTATACAAAAGGGAATGTTCTTACACGGTAGTCACGATATAACCTGTTGAGTAACACTAACAAAACGAGCGTAATGTTTTATTCTTGTTTTAGCACATTTACACGTCCGGGAAAAATGTCATTATTCACATATGTTCTCCGAGAAGTACTTATATGCTGCGAAGTCCGGCTTCTACAGAGTATTATTTGATCATATGAACTATTCATAACACAAAACATACCTACAATAGATACTACTTACACCACTTACCATAATCATTTTCACATCATCAATAATAATGTCTTCCACAGAAGCCACAGCCGGAGCGTCCTCGCGAGGTCCTTCCTACCGAGAAAAGCTGAATAATATAGGGGACATCACGCCCCTTGACGCACCTCTGATATCGTGGGGTGGACAGCGCGGCAGATCACCCACCGAGTATCTAAAGGATTACAAGACATCCTACACAATCCCTTTTGGCTACGAAGTCGCAACATGGCGACAGAAATTCTTTGGCGGAGGGGAAATGATGCTGCCGTTTTCTTTCCGAACGGAGCCCGATATCGAGCCCTCTAAGCCTCACGAGCCAACTATAGTACTCCTCTTCTACCCGCGTCCCGATGAAAACGAGGCAAGACCGATTCATAGATCCGCATCGTACCTTCGACGGATAGACCGGATTGCCAGGATGGGAGAACAGACCATCATCTATGTACCACCGGAGTTGAAGTCCGCCGTCCAAGGCATGCGCGGTGATCATTACTGGCACGTTATCGACGATTACCCGACTATTTGGGACATGCCCAACAACGCGTATCAGAAAGATAACTTTGCGACCAAGCAGCCGGCGCTCTTCGAACAATTCGACGGGTACACGGATGCGGACGGGGACCTGAGACCCGAGCCGCGGTACAATCGCGCGCACCATAGCGCCGTGTGTAATGCAAAGGCATTCGTCATGTACGATGCTATCATGCGCAATCCGTTCGGCTCAGACGACTGGATGTACGTAGATGCCGGGTTCCTCTTCGACGACGGCCCCCAGGACGACGACGGCACGCCCTGGGGCGAGCTCTTCCGCGCCGGCCTCGACTCGGAAAAGTTCGAGCGTGCTATCCGCATGTCCCGCGACACGGGGGTAGTCATGGGCGAGTACTCGCATCGACACGGGTGTCCCGATGCCGAGGACGAGTGCTTCACCAACCCCAAGAGATCGTGGCGCGCGCGACAGTTCATCGCGCAGGTGTACGTCGGCAACTCGCTCGGCATGCTGAACTACAGCGTCCGGTTCATGCAGACGGTCGACGACATGGACGCAAACGGGTTTTACACGGGGCGCGAGGAGCTCGTGGTCCCGTTCGTCGCGCTGCGGTACCCGAACACGGTCTTCTCGGTGCCGTACTTCCGCCTACCGCCGCGCCTGGACTACGCGTGGCAGTTCCCGATGAAGTTTGTGTTTTCTAAGGTAGGAGGCCCCAAGTCCGTCCCGCCTATCGTCGATCCTATTGCGACTTTGTATTGCAAGGGGTATACCCCGAGACGCCCGAATATGCCGGCTGGGGGCATTTATGAGGACCCCAGGAAGGAGGACGACGAAGAGTAGGCTTGACGATGGGCGATTTCGTGTGCTTTGACCGTTTGGTGTTGTAAGATAGATAAAGTGTTAATATAAAAAATAAAAAAGGGGGTTATCCCCGATAATGCATTGCTTGCCGAAATGTGAGATTACGAGACTTAGATGTAAGGCACATGGCAAGCTAAACTTGTATCTCTAGATGTTATGCCTACTTGATAGGTAGTACCCCTGATAGTCGCGCGGAAAGACTCAAGTTGACAAAGAATTGATTTAACGTATATTGTCCTTGGCTATATTATACGACACCGTATTACTATGCTCTCTCCTCTTTTCGGAGTGTCGTCTTCTAGCAAAAGGATCCGACTGCCATTCTAAACCTCGGGATCTTGCGTCACTTACTGGCCGCATTGTCCGGAAATGATCTGGAGGGACAGCTCGTTAGGGGGAATATCTAATCCACAACGGCCGTCGGCTCGGCAAGTACCCTTGAAAGTACCGTCAGTGCATGCTTGGCCTTCGACTGAGGCCTGGTTACCGTCGTCTTCGTCGTCGGTATCGCTGTCGAGGCCATCGTCGCTGTCGCCCGCCACGCTGTCGTCATCAGAGAGGTCGTCGTCAGTAGCGTCGTCTGTTCCATCGTCTGTACCATCGTCGGTAGCAGCGTCGTCGTCAACGCTATTGCTATTGCGACCAAAAAAGTTGTCAAAGGCTCCTCCGGTGCTAGCAGCTACACCGCACTGTCCAGAAACAAGCTGGAACGATGTCTCGTTGGGAGGAATCTGCAATCCACAGCGACCATCGGCGCGGCAGAAACCTTTGAATTGGCCGTCGGTGCATTCTTGGCCCTCAACGGATGATGCCTGACGTGTTGTCAAGGGCACTGCTAAAAAATTAGCCGATGCAATGTTTCTATAAGGTAAAGTGGGAGAAATCAGACTTACCCGCGGCGGCGTTGCCGGCAAGGAGGCTGGCGAGAAATAGGGAGGTGGCAGTGAGCTGCATTTTGAGGATTTTGTAGAAGAGTGGTTTGGTGAAAGGTGAGAATAGGTAAAAAGACTAAGGATATGGATAATACGGTGTTGTTAAGATGTGACCGGCACAAAGAAGAACTGGATATCGAAACGCAGCTGAGGGATTCAAACTCGAAAATTGGGAGAATTCATGACTACCTAGGTAGATATAGGCGCGCTATTCACTGAGGCTGCCAGCCTGGCGGATATCGGCACTCATCGACGATACTGCTATGGTGAGGTTGTGTTACAACCCCTTCCCCTTTCGGCCCCTTAGTAGCTAGTATTGATAGTCAGGCGCGATAGCGTCATGAGTTTCATCCCACATCAACACGGCCAAGACTAGGTACCCAAATGACGAGGAAGACCAGCACATCTACCTATACAAGACAATGTGTCGTCCCATTAACTTATAAATAGTAGCGCTAGTTGACTACATGTGCAACCGTCGCTATATTGAATGATAGTGTGGAATTACTTCACTAATTTCATGTGTCCTACCTAGATTTAACCGTAGGTAGTCATCATCATCCGATAAAAGTTCATAGGGAAGAAAACATAAAGCACACCAGCAGATCTATAAACGGAGTGAATGGACTTAAACAAAACCCCTGTTAGCTGAACCCCGTGTTTGTCCCTATATCGCCCAGATGTTTCGGAAGCTAAGCGCGCTGCCAAGCTGTTTGAGCAAGCAATTCACGAGGTGACGACGGCATAACGCAAATCTCCATCTGTTAATATCGATGAATTTATTGTACTATGTAATAGGCAATACGAAAATAGACATGATAATGAATCAAGGCTTGATAGATAGTTGGTAACTATGTGTGAAACACTTTAAGAAACGAAATAAGTTTTGATGTTTAATTTACACTTCAGGAATATAAGTCCCGAACTTCTTTCTTGAGAAGAGACAACGCACTTAAGGTAATATGTTGCGAGTGTATAACCTGTTAATATATTTTATATAGGGATAGGACTATGCCTTTGTTGAAATAATGTAATAGTATAATATGATTACGATATAGCCACATATTAGGTAGGGCTCGACTTCTATTCTATTTATAGGCCGGATGGATCTTATTTGTTATACGGTGAGGGTATAGCCTAGAGCGGGTAGTAAAATGGGACTTGGCTTTTCTTTATATTATCGTGGTTAGATACACTGGGATTTACTATTGCTTATTGGAACATTATCCAACCGTCTTGACTGCCTAGGGAGGCTGAATACCCCTATTCTGTACGTAAGGTGGTCAGATTATTTCTTTTTATGCCGAAGCCACCTAGTTGATAGTTGTCGTAACTGTTAACGTAATACTGAGTTATTCGGAGTTTATGTTGTTTAATTAACAATATCATTCTTGTTTCCTCATTTCCACGTAGTGATTAATCCGTCTCAGTAACCCGCTGTAAGATCTCAGTAGGATTCCTCAATCATGACACTTATGTAACTTGCGTGATCTTGTTTGATTTGTGCTTTACAGAATTGGTATGGGCCAAGTCTGGTGTTATCGCGGACTCTCAAGGACTCCAGGGTTTACGGGTTAAGAATGGTTACGACTGGGATTCATCTTAACTCCGGATCTATCCGTTATAAGCCGAACGAAATAATTTGAACCCGGAGCTCAATAATCATATTGCAGCATAGGATATTATATGTTCGTCGCTTTGGAGTGGTAAGAGCATGAAAGTTAGAGCAGCTGTCTTGGCTCATTTGAAGTCGTATCCTCATTCCTTCGTCAATATGCTAGTTAGAATACATCAAGTCCCAGTTCCTGATACCAGAATACCACAACTCCTACTCAACTACCCAACGCCCAAGCCAGAGTAGAAACTAAACATACATAACACCACCTGATACGCAGCTATAAATACAAGGGATTTGAGTGCCGATGGATACTAGCTTATTTGGCTATTGGTCACTGGTTTAGTTACTCCAACCTCGCCAGCGTTTCCTACTCGGATTTGAATATCAGTACGGACGTAGATGTCACCCGATGCTGACGAGTCTAGATTTACCGCCTGATTAATCTGGCTGCCGTCAGGGAAACGTGTCGCTAAGCACGAATCCTTTGTTTGGTTCTCGATATTTTCGACGTGATCAAGTGGTTGGAGTTGTATGTAGTTCGAAGCACCACCATGCCTAATGTCCTTCGTAGCCGTGTTCCCCGTAATCTCAATAGTAGTCAGGGGGATGCCGTCTTCGTTGGAATTATCCACTTTAGAAGCGTCAACGGTTGTTGGCATAGTCCAGATATGGTTCAAGCTGGCCATACGCTTGAAGCCACGGGCGCTCCGTCTCTCGGAAGAGGCTTGAGCTGCGTTTTTGTCGTAGACGTAACTATTACTCCCAGTCCTGGCTTTGAACCTCCTGACTAGCTGAGGTACGATTACGGGTAGACTAGCGCACACTACTGCGGTAGTCTCCTCAGCGGCAGTGAGTATTAAGAATACGGCGACTCCATCTATCACTATGGGTGAGCAAATACATCTTAATTATTGAACTAGACTCGTAACTTACAGCTGGGATCAGTCTTATCATCGGTATCGAGGAGGAGGACCAGTACGCGAGCCAGTTCAAGGAAACAGGCAATTAAGCCGATGCCGAAGACGACCATAAGGCCACGTTTCTTATTCTTGTCGAGTCGCAGCTGGGAAATAGCCGAAATTGGTAATATCAAGAGACCAATGTCTGACACAAGACTGAAAATAGGGGGCAGTGCCACATGAAGCACACTTGTGGCATCACAATTTCCTTTTATGTTTCCAGGTACGGGTTTGTGGAATCGTTCGTAATATTGGAGGAAGTACCATCGCACGGGCTTGCACTGGAATAGGTAGAAGCTCGTTGCGCCGAAGAACCATAGGACAACATAGACGAAGTTGACCCACCAGAAGATGCGGAGTTTCTTGTTGGACACTAGGAACAGTCGTCTGTAAAAGAAAAGTAGCGTCATCTTTATACTGGTGAAAAAGCTTCCCATCAGAACCATGGTGATCCAGATATGCTTTCACCATGTGATATAGTCAGCTGGCTAGGATTACAACAGAGAATAGGGGTAGTTGTATGTTACATACTCTAAAAGTCTTAGACAAGTTTGCGGGATATTCGGCATCTAGGAAGTTTATAGCGAAAACGTGTAAGCCGAGCCCGTAGTGGGTTGCTACCATGAGGTTTGCGATAATAGCATTCACAAGGATCTGGTGAGTCCTCCTAGGCGTTAGTAATCGCTATAGACAGGCACTTTCAAAAGGGGGGGGCAGAAACTGACACCGCTCAACACGATCGATACATCCTCGGCCATAACCCGCGAACGGCTTATTATTGAAGTCCATGTTCCCCATAGCCTTCCGACGATAGCTACATTGTTAATAACAAGGAAAACGATTAGACAACCCCAGAGTGCGGGCTGTCTAGTGTCGTAAAGATGAGCCTCTTCCTCCGGGGTCAGCACGAGTCCAGACATTGTTCAGCTGGTGAGTCTTATTGAGCTTCTCATACTCTACAATACTAACAATAAGCGGGCTAAGAGGTTTCTGGGGAAGCGGAGATCATGTTACTAATAAGCAACCCCTGGTTTCCCCGGGTAGACTTATTCATGCCATTCTGTACTCCCAGAGAAGCTCAAGGCTGAGGATTCCATGCCATGTAGTTTTTATTGAATACTCTACGCCATGCAATCTGGGAATACATTATTGACGCAGGTGTCACAAGTGGGAAGAGAGCTGATGGACGGTACTACTCCACGGGCACTCCGCGTTCATGATGGGGGGCAACCGGGCAACAGGAAGCAAATAGCAACGGATAGTCACGGGTAGCTAATGTTTTCAAGCCACAATTCGGTGTGCTTGGTAAGACACGTAGGTATTGTACTATGCCAAAGCAACCAGGAACGATCTCTAGAACGCAGAAATCCCTATGCGGCAAGACTAGGAGGGAGTTAGTTCGGTGAAGCTGCAAGGTATGAATGTTCAGCTAGTCATCTAATTTTATTTACTTACAACTTCTAGGCTTCTGAAGAGAGCAGGCTGCGAGTGTAAATAGTAGTGGGTGGTAAGATTTCATGTATGTCTCGGGTCCGGGCGCATATATGCAGCGGAAAGCGTTTATGAGGAAGTTGATTGAACCGTCCTACCCCAGAAAGCTGACAAAAGCAAGGATGCCCCGTATACTTTATATTAGCATTCATTGGCCATTCACCCCTTTCATCCTACATCGGACGACAATTGCCGCCTTGTATGGCGAACATGGCGGTTTGGAGTTATAAGAGCGAGCGTTTGTTTCGCGTTTGCAGTGTAGTACTGATGTTACCTAGAAATGTCCATATGCCCTGGTAGGACATAAATTTCAAAGATTGTACCTGTTGGTGATACCATACAGATTCCAGAGCTTATATAATTGGTAGGTAACTAAGAAAGAGGAGGTGTGGGAGGTTGGGTTGGGTGATGACAAAAAAAGGGAGACGAAAAAGGGAAGACTCAACCCGAAGATGTGGTTGTACCATAGCCAGCCATAAAGAGCTCGGAACTTGTTCGTAGCCGAGATGGAGAACAAGTTGGATTAAGCTTTTTGCAAGCTAGGGCACGTTTATTTCCCAATCATCAATGAGATGGACCCAGAGATAAACGAGGCTCGCGATGTGTTGGTACCGTGGTTTAGTACCTATTGTGTCTGGGGGTGAGCAGGGATCGATGGGGGGCCAAATCCTTCCAGAAATAAATATCGGGTGCTTTTATTAGAGTTTATGTACAAAGGTACTGCATGCAGGACCTGCCTTCTCCTATCATAAAAACAGCGCATTCCATGTAAATTGATTCTAAAGATAAACATGAGTACGTAATCTTGTGCACTAGTAATAAATGAAATTAATTTCAAGTTACTGTATCCCCTTGCGTCTTAAGTATGATAATATACCTGATGGTGACCTAAACTTATATGATGATCGATTGGATAATACCTTAGGGATAGAAAATGACTAAGTGCAAGTACCCTGAAGACACCAACTGCTTATTGGTTACCGACAGTCTGTAATGAGCATTCCCCAAACTACCTAATTAATTGCCTGGTCGCGACTTCCGTGGTCTTTCTACGGTTACATGGCAGTTGCGATGGTCTAAAATCCGAGGAAGGTGCGAGACCGTAGCCTACCTGAGAGATCAGCACCTGTACTACACAACTATTTAGGACAACCCGGCAACAAAGAATTATAGATTCTTTTTTAATTTTTTTTTTTTAGAACTGCGAAGTCGGCAAGTTGATGTTTTGAAGTTTTTGACGCGTTATCATTAACGAACCGGGGGCTTCCGACCCTTAAATATTTCTTTCGTCTTCGCAGCAAGCCTGTTCACGTTCAATCTTCAATTCGTGTGACCAGCTGGTCTTAGGAAGTTCACAAGGTTGCATTGCTGCGCCAAGTCTCCCTTACCCATCTGTCTAATACCTTGATATTAACTCGACCGGTCATGTCCCAAGATAAGACAGCTTCCGCCCTCGAGGCAAACGAGACTGCAGTCTCTCAGCCTGCCGACTCTCAAGATGGCATCTCTCAAGATGTCAACCTCGCGAACTACACCCATGAGCAGGAGGCTCGCGTGGTCCGAAAGTTGGACTGGAACTTGATGTCGCTCTTCTTCGTACTATGTAAGTTAATAACCCAATTTGGATATCTTCGATAATGAGGTAATCAGCATGCTAACATGAACCCCTTGATGCCAAGACATGCTGGCCTACCTCGACCGTGGTAACATAGGCAATGCTAGAATCGCTGGCATGGCACAAGATCTCCATCTTGATGGTAATCGATACCAGTGGTTGCTCAACATCTTCTACATTGCCTATATCGTCTTCGAATTCGGTGTCCTGTTGTGGAAGATCTTCCCACCTCACCTTGTCGGCGCTGTTGTCGTTTTTGGTTGGTAAGCTACTCTAAAGCATCCCCATCGATCTCTTATACTGTTCCGTCTGACTAATCATGTGAAAGGGGGTTGATTGCTACTGCCCAAGCTGGCGTCCATAGCTGGAGCGGTGAGATGGCTCTTAGATTCTTCCTCGGTGGCTTCGAAGCTTGCTACGGGTATGTAGTAGATTGCATTCATAAAATTAACCTCCGGTACGTGATTGTTGCTGATACTAGGCCTGTTTAGACCAGGGATCATCTACCTCCTTTCGTTCTTCTATCTTCGACACGAGATTGGTTTCCGATGTGGTATCTTTGCCTCTGCAGCTCCGCTGGCCTCAACATTCGCAGGTGCTCTGGCCTATGGCATCACAAGCGGTCACTCGCACCTTGCTAATTGGCGTCTACTCTTCCTCGTCGAAGGATTGCCGACTATTCTTATGACCATATTTGCCTTCTTCTTCATCCCCGATTCTGCGGAGAAAGCCAGATTCTTGACGGCAGAAGAAAAGGATATTGTCAGATCCAGGGCCATGCGCCAAGTCGGCACCCACGCAAATGCCAGAATCGGAGGATTTAAGATTACGGACGTTTTGCCGGTAATAACGGATTTGAAGGCATGGTTATGTGGACTAATGTACTTCTGTGGCAATGTTACTTACTCTAGTCTGCCTGTCTTCCTCCCGACCATCCTACAAGATATGGGCTACACTGCTATCAATGCGCAAGGTTTATCCGCTCCTCCGTCCTTCGCGGCCTTCTTGTTCGCCTTGATTACGACATGGGTCGCAGACAAAACCCAGCAGAGATGTATCGTCCTCATGGTTACTTCGATCGTGGGAGGGGTTGGTTACATTATCCTTGCCACCGTTGAGACTGTTGGCGTTCGTTACTTCGCAACCTTCCTGGCATCAGCTGGTGTCTTCTCTACCATTCCTAACATCCTCGGGCTGACTTTAAGTAAGTACACCCATGTCTATTGTGTCTCTAGTCAAGTATCTGGGGGAGTATTCAGGTATTAATGAGTTTCATAGATAACCAAGGTAGCGATACCCGACGTGGAATGTCCATCGTTCTCATCAACGTGGTTGGCCAGTGTGGTCCTTTCTTAGGAACCAATGTTTTTCCTACGAGTGAGGGTCCCAGATTTATTAAAGGCATGAGCATTTGCGCTGCCTTCATGTTCTTCTCGGCATTCCTAGCATTCTCCCAGCGTCTGCTTTTGATGTGGGAGAACGTCAAGCTTGACCGCAAGTACGGCACCATCACCAAGGACAAGACAAACGCGAAGGCGAAGGATGTTGCTGCGGAAAACTACGGTCCCAACTTCAGATACGTGCTTTAAGGTGTTTCAGGATGATAGGCCTTTCAAGCAGTCTAAAAATCGTTGATTCAATACCCCCTTTCCAGCATAGCCTTTCAATTAGATAGACTTTCTAAGATAGGGTTATTAATCTTGTTAGGAGAATGAATACGAATGCAATGATTAACATAGACAAGAGTTTTCAGTGGAAGAAACCAGCATCCAACTAGCTAACTTAGGGTTATGATGATTCCAACCGTACCATGTTTGATTACCACCAGTGGAATGGTAAATGCTCATAGGACACCTACCTAAGATAGTGAATAGGTGTAGGGTAACATATTACGTGGTTTCTAGCCGTAAGGATCCTATAAAGGCCATATGGGAGGATGTGATTTGCTCCGATCGGGAACTTGGACGCCATCTCATCATCTCATCGCCGATAATCTCTTTTCTTGTTCTTTTTCTACGGTATCATAAAACGTCTCTATTATACTCGTGTAACTCGTATTTACTTGATCGGTTTATTACAAGCCTTATTCAGAGCCCAGAACTCGTTTCTTGGTCCTTAGATTAGATAGTTGAAGTGATATCCACGCTCTGTAGGAGACTTTAGCTCTTATTTATTAGAAATATATAGTTCCTAATACCTAGGATTTGAAATAGACTGGTCAGGATCGGTTTGGACCCTAAAGCGACCGACGGGCTCAACTAAATGGGCTCGCAACTTTCTATTCGTGGCTAGGAGGCTAGGATTTTACCTTGACATTGAATTGAGTGTTTCCTCATCTATGGGTAGTGGGTCACGAGAAGCCCGGAATAGGGGTCCTACCCGCGATACGATTCGGCGCATTACCTATTGATAGCTCTCCACAAATGCACTGTGGACATTTTATGTTCGGAATTTGGTAAATTAGTAGATCAAATCTCGCATCTAAATTAAATCTAAGAGTTACGAGCGATGCAGTTCTATTACTTTCAGCACCGGCCTCCAACCCGCAACCTTACGGCCCGTTCGAGGAGGGGGGGGGAGACTAATACTTAGCCCCGGTATTCAGCGGGCTCTTGGGGTCGTACACATCGGTCGTGATGACATCGGGGTACTTGACATCGCCCTGCTTAAGCGCCTGATCCATAACCTCCATGATGGCGATACTCTCGGACCAGGGGATCGTAGCGCTCTCCTTCTTGCCGTCGCGCAGACAACGCGCGCACTCGTCCGCCTCCCAGAACATGCCGTGGCCCCAGCCGTCGCGCGCCGGGTCCTTGGGGATGGGGCAGTCGACGACGTCGACTTTGCCGCCGCCGTCCTTGCGCACGATCTTGTACTGCAGGGGCGAGAAGGCGGGGCCCATGACCTGGATCTCGCCGAGGGCGCCCTGGATCTTGATGGCGGGGCCGCCGCCGTTGTGGCCGTCGGTGTTGGTGGCGATGCGCAGGGTCGTCATGGCGATTCCCATGCTCTTGTGCCGGGGGAACTGCAGGATGATGTTAGTCGATTCGTCGGCGCCGGTCGAGTATTTGTTGATGGCGGCGACGGTGTGGGGGGCTTCTTTTTCGGGCTCGGGTTGCAGGTGGTAGAGGATTTGGAAGAGCCATGTTAGCGAGTAGATTCCTAGGTCTAGGAGTGCGCCGCCTGCTAGGTCCGGGTTCACCATTCGGTGCTCGTCGGGGAATGTTAGGGTGCCGTTTACTCCGTCACAGCCAAACGAGTTGTCGGCTACGATCCAGTGTTAGTATATGAAATTTGCAGCTTCGCTATACCTTCCCAGCGCCCAGTACGAGGTCTCGGGGCTTACCAATAACTCGATATACGGGACCAATGGCTCCAGACTGCACCAACTCTCGAATCTTGATGCTAAGAGGGAAGTACCGTGTCCAGACGGCTTCCATCAGGAAGAGGTTCTTCGCCTTGGCAGTTTCAACCAGCTTCCGCGCCTGGGAAGCGGTGACTGTTAAAGCCTTTTCGCACAGAACATGCTTGCCAGCTTCTAGGGCTAGCATAGTGTTCTGGAAATGATGGCTGTGGGGAGTTGCGACGTAGACGATCTCGACGTCAGGGTCGTTTACCAACTCAGCGTAAGAACCATATGCTCTAGCGCCTTCTGGGGCCTTGACCTTTTCAAGGAAAGATGTAGCGCTCTCCTTGGAGGATGAGGATGCGACCGCGACCACCTTGTGAGCGACATCATGGACATCACGGGTTGCCGGGTTGACGAGTAGGTCCTTGGTGAAAGCTATAAAGATTAATTGTTAGTTAGGGAGTCTAACTAAACAGTTATAGCTGAACTAGGTTACAGGTATGTAACTCACTCTGAGCAATGCCACCAGTGGCCATAATACCCCACTTGAGGGTGAAGGGTTGAGAGGCCATATTTGATGTTTTGCAATAGTCTATAACTTAAATGAGTAGCTTCTATATTAAAGTTGAACTAAGGAAGTTAGTTAGATGGATAGATAGCAGCCGTGGACTCGGTGGAACGGTGGTGAAGATAATCAAGGGTGGGGTAGTCGGTACGTTACATTTACATTAAGTACCTATCTCTAGCTACGAAGCCTGTATATCAAGGTAACTTTTATTCTCAAAGTAGTTCGATAGGCTAATAGTAAATCATTATTCTAAACACGGGGAAGGTTTATAGTACATGAGGTACCTAGTGAAAATAGGCGAGATAAACTTCATTACGTCAGTCTATTTTTACCCCACGTACCTAGGTACGAAGTACGAAGCTCGGCATGATATAAAACCGAAATTGGCTAATTGGTGCTGTATTGTACTATGTAGTTACTTAAAGTATTATTAGGTAATCTTGGAACTCTAGATACATTAAATACGTACCTGGGTTATAGATGTAATTAACCGTTATGTGTATAGCCTCTTAAACGTTGAACATTAAACATTAAACATTAAACATTAACTCTTAAACATGAGGCTTAGCAATACGATACTTAAATGCGCAAGTCCAACCCAAGGCTCTGATTACCAATATCATTATCAACCTAGGTAACCATTGCGTGTTGTATCATCATAGGTCGGATGGATGCACAAGACTTTGGGGAGATGCTACCTAACAGCCAAGTATCGACACAGTCGAATGACTATAAAAATATACATATTCGACTAATCCTCGCGGTTCGGAGAGATCCTTTCGCGCAGAGGAGACATAATGCCGTGCGTGAACCATGGTAATCAAAATCTAGGTACTGCTGCTCAATAAGTGCTTCGAGTATAGTAATCGGACAACGATGTGGATATGTTATGATATACGTGGGTACATTTTATAAGCTTCGATGGGCGGCTCCGAATATATTCTGAGCCGCGTCAACCTAGTTTATTCAAATAGTTACCTATACTTTTATCATTTCCATGTAATGGCCAGTCAATTGTGATGTAATTGTAACCATAGAACGTGATCGGTGAAATCTCTGTGATAACTATTCCCCTTCTCATTGTTGCTTCCAAACTAAATTGCCCAAGACGTGCTACGAATAAGGAACTCTCGTGGATGAGGGAACCAAGGGAAGCTGCTTACAAGCATTAACCGTGTCCTTGATAGTCAAGTTGTAACAGCTAGCAGACAGTCTGCTGCAGACTGCCTACCTGTCTCCCAGCAAGAAGACTTCCTGGGTAGGTATGTATTGGAACAGTCGCAATGGTCGACTGCTGGGTGTAGCAACGTTCCCTCTCTCGTCTGCCTGTATCCCATGCGGTGTAAAGTATCGCAATCCAATCATAAAATGCTCGCGCTATAGACGAGTCAACCCAGCGTTGACCCAGCAAATTCTCAGACTGAGCTCCTTCGCAATGGAGAAGAAATCAGCACCAATGCCCAAGTTGTTGTATGGGACAGCCTGGAAGAAAGATGCCACGGCCGATCTCGTGTTCTTAGCCCTGAAGACCGGATTCAGGGGTATCGATACAGCAGCTCAGCCGCGACATTATAGAGAGGATCTAGTCGGGGCCGCTGTTAAACAAGCAATATCATCGAATATCGTAAAGCGGGATGATTTGTTTGTATGTTGTTGGCTTCCTGCTCGCTATTAGTTAAATAACATGTTAACAAGTGCTAGGTTCAAACCAAATTCACTTCGGTAGACGGTCAAGATCCAAATAACTTACCTTACGACCTGAACGCCCCCCTAGAAGAACAAGTCCACTCCTCTGTAGCGTCATCTCTTAACAATTTCCGCTACTCAGACTCAGAGTCAGACGAGCCCTATATTGATAGCTTGGTTCTGCACTCTCCCCTTCGTACGCTTGCAGAAACGGCCATAGTGTGGGAAACGCTGGAAACATATGTGCCGCACAAGATCAGACAGCTGGGGATCTCTAACGCGCCACTGGAAGTTGTTGATTACCTAAACACCAACCCTGATATTATCGTTCGTCCGGCCTGCGTACAGAACCGCTTTTACCCAGCTACGCATTGGGAAGTAGATCTGCGAGCTTACTGCCGAGAAATGGGCATCGTTTTCCAAGCGTTCTGGACGTTATCGGGGAATCCTCAGCTTCTAATGAGTACAAACGTCCATACCCTAGCTACGAAGGCGAACGTCGAGCTGCCCGTTGCATTGTATGCGCTTGTGCTTGGTCTCGGAGGTACATCGATTCTCGACGGGACGACTAACGAGGCACATATGAAGAGCGACCTAGAGGGTATTGACACTGTGAGTGCGTACGCACGGAGCAAAGACGGCCAACACGTCTGGTCAGAGTGTCTATGCAATTTCAAGAAGCAGATCGGAGAGAAATGATAAAACCGACATGTATTATATCATATTGACAAGAAACTCTACAGCGGCTGGGAAAAGGGGGGCAGACTAGGTACCTACCTATGTAGTATCAAATCAAGGCACTAAAATGGCGAAGGCCGTTCGGATCGTCCTCAACCGATACGTGGCGTGATCGTATCTCCTAAGGGGTTGGAAAATCGAAAAATAAAACTAAATATAGACCCGAAACTGACGTAAATTCACCAATGAGGAAAGACATTCGCTATTACCTTAAATATCTGAAATATACCAATACATAGGGAGTTTCCATAAACCTAGGAGGCATTGAATGATCATAGACAACAAACAGGAGAGTGAATTTAAGAAATAATAAAATAGCTGTTAAGACAATCCACCATGTTTGCACCAGCTCGTTCCCCTCCCCAACTACCTAACCTAGCTCAACTCCCCCTTTCATCCCCAGCCACCCTATGTAGATACTTCTTCAACCGACCGTGCCTCAAGCACCTATGTAGGTAATGATTACGACACCCATCGCAGCTGAGCTCAGGATCCTATGTATATGGAACATCTACATAGAACAAACGATAGGTACTGCCGACATGTATAGTCAGTCGTAAGCTCCTGTAGCTAGGTAGTTAACTTAGAATTCCTCGCGGGATAACGAAGTGGTTTCCACGTTTGTTGCTCTACCTCGTAGAAGATCCTACATAGCAGGGCCCCTGCTTACGCCGAAAACATAAAGTCCTATGCAAAGGCCATATTTACTACAAGCATAGGAGGTAACTACCATGTGCTAACCGCCTATAGTATTGTCACGATCATAGGCGAAGCACCCTAATTAGTTGCTAGGCTACTCTTTTGCTGAATTATCTCGTATTGTAATTGCCGTTGGACGTGCCTCCTGAGGTAAGATCCCCGATGTTATATTTAGAAAACTTGGTAGTTGGGCAAATCTTTAACCTGGGAAAGGATATCGGTATCACGATGTGGAGCAAGAAACATGAAAACAACTTTATTGTTCCGTATTGAACTTTAAGCCCAACTATAGAAGCTTGAGCTATATATGCCTTTGAAGTATCCCCTAGGTACCTATTCAAGAGGTCTCATCTTATCTCAGGTGTTATGTTATCTCAGATGACCTTAGACTAGAAATTCTAAATTGGTTCGGGGGCACCCGCTTCTACAAATTTAAGCTTAAGTTTTCTAGAATAACCCAAGAGAGGGTACAAATCACTAAAACACTCAAGACAAAAAGCTCCCAATTATATCAATATAATAATATTTTCCCAACACTGGGTCTACTAATATTGCTTTACGAACACGTTTCCGCCTTTCTCTCTGCAAAGTCCAAACACTTCAAAGATCTACCATAGCTCAGATGGTGCCGACGGCCGTGACAACTAGCTACCTAAGCCCTGACCAAGGTAAGGCCGTAGGTCGACAGAATCTCGTTGACGGGCTGGAAGTAGGTCGTGCCGCCGCGAGTGCAATCGCCGGAGCCTCCCGAGGTGACGCCCTGGGCCTGGGCACCGGTGTAAAAGGACCCGCCAGAGTCGCCGGGCTCGGCGCACACATTGGTTTGGGTGAGGCCAGTGACACGTCCTTCAGCGTAGGTGACTGTCGCGCCCAGGGCGCGGACTGTGCCGCAGTGGACACCGGTGGTAGAGCCGGAGCGACAGATGCTGGCGCCGGTGGCGGACGCGGTGCTGCCCGACACGGGCAGGTTACCCGAGCCGTATCCATCGATGTAGCCACTGAGGGTGGTTCCGCTGACAGTGCGGATGTAGCTCATGTCGGCGCTGCCAGGAAAGACCGAAGCCGAGAAGGTTCCTAGCGACGCACCGCTGCTGGTGGTGGCAGAACTACCTGAGGTGCCACAGTGGCCAGCCGAAACGAAGCCAGTTGTGACCGAGAAGCCGACGGAGCACCGGGCACTTCGGTTGATCAGGTAGGCGTCGCCGCCGAGGACCGTGGCGAGGGTGGTCGGCATCTCCTCAACTGTCCGCACTTCGAACTCGGACGCGGCGAGCCCGACCTGCGCGGCCAGCGACTCGGCATGGGCGGTACTGCCGGCAAGTGCCTCTATGACGAGCTTGTTGGCGGCGACATCGACGTAATACGCCGCGATGCCCGTGTCGGCCGAGTCCGTGCCGAGGGCCTTGGGCTGCTCGATGTCAATGTTGTCAAGTGCCAGCTTAGCCTCTTCAAGCTTGGACAAGCTATTGGCCACGATAGCCGGCGTGGCGCCAGCAGCGGTCACCTCGGAGGCCAAGGCTTGGTCAGTGACGGCGACGTTGAGCGTGGTGCCGTCCTCGGCGATCCAAGCGCCGGCGAACGAGTCGCCCGCCGAGCTGCGCAGCTGCTCGATGACATCGCTGGCCCAAAGGTCTCTGGTGACACGAGCAGTGGCCTGCTCGGCGTCCAGCCCCAAGTCGCGCTTCATGGCGGCTAGGAGCTTCGGGTGGAGGCTGGTCGTAGCCTGCGTGGGGGCACCGTAGGCAACGGGCAGGACGGCTGCCAGGAAGGCGAGGAACCTGAATAGCTCCATGTCTAGCGTTCTGAAGACAACACGTGAGAGAAAGGGGCGCTAATGTTGTAGATGCTAGATAGTAGGCAAGATGAGTCCAAGATGAGTCCAGGATGCTGCTGCAAACTACC
This sequence comes from Daldinia vernicosa, assembly GCF_022497035.1. Lineage (NCBI taxonomy): Eukaryota > Fungi > Ascomycota > Sordariomycetes > Xylariales > Hypoxylaceae > Daldinia > Daldinia vernicosa. Next base: position 110,172 of record NW_025953968.1, on the reverse strand, counting down.
AGACAGGATGAGAACATGCGTCCTCTTTTATACTTATCCCGACTCCAGTATCTTGACTTGCATCACGCTTCTGTTGTCGCTGTCCAAGACAGAGCCCTCCATTAGACTAGCCGTCGCCAAATCCCTCCTTCCCAATCTGCCCAAATTCGCCCCGCGACGTTACCCAGGTTTGAATAGTATCGGCAGGGCAATCGTCTGAAGACACTTCAGAAGACATCCATTCTGCGACGTTATAGCAAGATAGGCAGGACAGTCCTCGAAAAGAAGCTTCGAAGATCAAGCATACTCCCTGCGCGACGAGACGGCACATAGCCTAATAGGAAGGAGGAAAAGGGAAGCAAGGAATTAGACGGGAGCTTTTGTTAGATAAGGTGCTGTAACTCCAGGCCGGCATACCTCATGACCTTAGTCAACATGCCAAGTCAGTTCCAGATCATGGGCTTCGGATCGGCTATATCTTCAAACTGGGCAAGCCGATGGTAATGGATGGCTTGGCCCATGTTGTTTTTTGGCCGACAAACCGGGCGATCAACGCTTCCGGCCCGCGAGATTCAGGTCATCGGCATGCGATATTAGCAGGCAAGCCAACATCTGCTTCAGCCTACCGATGATCTGCGTTTCTGGCTTTGCGGAAACACTCGTCATTCTCCGGCTGTCGCAGCGGCGAGCCCCGGCTAACCCGTCCCTCTCCCCCGGCCCCCTCCTACATTACCCCCTTCTCCTAGCTAGCTCCACCATCACTCTCTCTCCGCTTTCTTCGACGGTCTAGGCCCCGCCGAGACAATGTAATCCGAGGTTTGTCCGTTTACACTTTCCGTTCCGGATAAGCAACCGAGATGTCTACGGCGTTCAACACTAATAAGGGAGCTTCAGTCTTGCAAAAGCAAGACTATAAGCCTTGGCTGCTACATGGCTTGAGATGGAGGTCACCGGATAAATTCAGCAAACTTGCGCGCCTTCCTTTGTTAGCGTTATGGCTGAACCAGTAATGTCCACCTTCCGTAAATGCACTAACAACGAAGCTTCCAGCCAGCCTTATTGACTATAGGTATTCCATCGGAGGTCGTATCCACGATATATAGAAAAAGAATCACCTGATAATGGTGATACGATTGGAATCGCATTGCAGTACATGACCTGATTATTTTATTAGAATTAAATATCAGGCCAAGAATCGGTCTTCCGATGCATATACTGGTGCTGTCAATTGGAAATCGAAACGGAATGAGGTGCTACTAATTGTAGACATGAAGATGTATTGGGGAAGGTTTCTAGAGGCATCTCTTAAGATGCGCATCTATAAGATACATCTAAATACATAAGTGGATCTAATTATGGGTCTTATCTATGATATCTTATCTACGATACGGATAATAAGTGCCGTTTTGTGGGTCGCAACAGATATAGGGGCTTCCATTTCTTGATTCCAAAACTTCCAACTCCAAAGGCTTCCATGCCAAGTAGGGATTATTAATACCAATATGTACAATTAAAAGACCTTGAAAAAAGGCTTTTGCTTCTCCTATGATAGTAGCTATACTGAGCCCTCTGACGTTAGATAGATTCCCAAACGAAATAGTTACTAGTTTCTATCTTTGGTGACTTCTGCCTACACTGTTGCTCAGAGCATGAATCAGGGGCACCCAATGCCTACTTCCGAGGAACCCGACAGCGGCCTGGTGAACCTTCATAGTATTCTTTGGATTGTTATGCGTTATATTTGTTATGCTTGATATCCGGGCGCCTTTAAGGTATTTCGCAGCCTATGCTATACCACAACTTCATGCCTGGGTATGGCGACTCTTGGCGTTCAAAACCATATAAGTGGGAAGGGCGGTTAACGTCTTTCATACATATGGTATCACGGCGGCGTGGTCTAGCTGTCTTGGTTAAGAGGATTTATATCCGTCCATTTTTGGTGGCAAAGCTTGACGAAGCCAATGTTCGGGCCGTACTTGAACAAGCCGCACAAGAACTCGCGATTCCACTCTCGAGATACCTTACTCATCTCCCGGATATGGGAAGCAGCAACAGATACTGTCTGCCCAATTACTTAGGGTACTCTTAGCTACCTTACCTAATTTGAGCCATCTCAGCCTCCAAGTCAAAAGCCGTTCTGTTTCCATCTCTCCTTTAGCCCTAAAAGAAACTGGTGCTTCTGAACTCTGGTTTAAAAAGGTCGATATATCTACGTATTCCAATCCCTACGTCGATGGAAGCTACAAGTTCAGCATCAACAACAATACATGCGGTATTTTCAACTTGGCGGCTAATATTGAGACGCTTAATCTTCATATGTGTGGCTCTGTGGTCAATATTCCCCGGTCGAAGATAAATGCTCTCCGTATCACGCATAGTAGACTAGACAGGTACAGTATCCGAAATCTCTTATCATCTTGTGTCAGCTTTGAAACTTTTGTCTACGAAGCTGCTCCTCCCGGTATAATCACGCACGGATGTCTTCAGGGCGCTCTAGGTACGTCAGCCCTTAAGGTCCCATTTTTAAGCCCGGTTCCCAAAAGCCCATTACTTCGCGACAAGTTAACATTTCATTTTCAACTTCTTTAATTCTGGGAAAAGATTTCACTTTGCTAATACATTTTTAATATCCCCCCTGGGCTGTCGTGAGCAAGAGCTGGGCCTCCCCTACATAGTGCCTGATCATGCCTGAGTAAAGTGGTAAGAGATGGTGTGGAGGATAGGGGGCTGGCGAGGGCAACTTTCGGGTGATGCAACAAGCCAGTAAATCAGCCAAGTGTATCTACTTTCGATTTGTCCTCCGCCGCGATGCTAGAATCCCACGCATTTCTTCACCTGCTGGTTTCAGAAGCCGGTAGTGAGCGACTTGCCGTCCTGGAGCGGCAAGAATAGGCCGCTCGTGCCTACGGAAATAAATGTCTTACTTAAGGGATCAGTTCACGTGGCCGAGATGACAGGATTGTTTGGATGGATTTGTTGGCTGGAGCGTATCGGCATATGGCCGTGGCAAATACGAGTGCTGGGCAGATGGAAGCCAAAAACGTCATTTCAGCTGCCAATCCAATTTTTTCAAATCGCTCTCATTAAGAGGTAAGGCGTTGAAGTATACAGGAATATCGTAAGGAATGATGATCAGAAGATACCTGTTGTGCTTCTTTAATTTGGTGCTGGAATCAATGTGTTATTGTTGGCTAGATGAACCGAGGTGTGGTGAATCGTGATTATGGTTACTGGTAATAGAGTGGTTGGTTGGTTGGTTGGTATATTTAACGCCGTGGCTGGCCTCCCTAGGGCATATGGCGTGTAAGACTACCTCAGTATCTTACATGTCTAACCTTAAAAGGCACACGATAATTCAAGCCCTTCTGTGTGTGATCACCATACGGGAGTCTTTCAGGTCCCCTAGTCGAAAAGATCCTATTTCAAGCCGAAGGCATTCCCACGATACAAACTAACGATGGTAATAGAGTGGTAAATGCAAGAGGATAGGCTTTAATGATGAAAGGACTGTAGGGTAAGTAAGTTGCAAATCCTTATGACAAGCAACACAACCAGTACCTATTTCTCTTTAGGCAGATCTAGCACAATGTTAACGCGTTTTTATAACTACCTACTTTAGTACATATTAAAATGCCAATACCCAATGTGATGGCTGCTCCGTACCATGGATTTCACGTATGCTTTACAACCTTTCAAGACTGCTATGAAGTTAGCAAAAGCTACTAAGCTTCTGTAATTTTTACTATATGTTTCTACTTATTCTACCTAGTATAATTACCTAAATATTATTTGACGAAATGAGTAAAGGTGTAAACTTAGTTTGACTTATTGTTTATTTTTCACTGTTAACGGAGGTTAGAATTCGTGTGCAAATGCGCACACATGGATGATGATGATGGTGATGATAACATTTACGTCTATTGGTCTGCTATATGCTGCCTACGTAGATACAGCGGCGCATCTTTAGCGCTTTAGACGTTTAGAGTACTCCCCAAGGGGTCCCCAAGGGGGAACAGAGCTAGAGTACCGCCTGACATTGCGCACACGTGGAGACCCTTTTTGAATCACGAAACTTTAGCTCCTTTTTTTTTCTTCAGCTTAATGGTAAACCTACCATATACCATAGACTTGTCCAAGAATATGAAGATAGGTCGTTCGTCTATAACAAAAAAGAAGATACCTATGGTAAGTTATTGCCTAACAGGTTTATTTATTTCCATCTCTGAAGTTACCTGCCTATGATATCGAATCCAGGGATCTTCTTCTTTGAGGCAGGTTATACACCACATCAGACTCCGATGTATACCTAGTATCCAGTCATTAGAACTCACCTTCTTAACATTGAACGGTGTAAAATTCTGGATAAACTAACCAAAACAGCAAACATTTATGCCTGTCTAATGACGTTAAAGGGGGGAAACCGAGGAACCGCAAATTGCCATCGCAAAGGACTGAGGGTTTCTGAGACTCGTAGATCGTGCGCTGCGTGACATATGCGAACCAAGCGCAAGCATAGTTACTGCTTCCCTAAGTTTCTTAGACTGCATGCAATTATTGACAGCTCATAGCTGATACACAGATCGTGTATGCATTCACGATGGAAGCATCTATGTCACTTAGTTGTTATTCATACGTAAAACCTATTGGATTATTTTATGCTTAGAAATCAACCCCTTGAAAGGACGCGCAAACTAGCTAACGATAGTGGAGGCCATACCCATTTTTAAAGCTATACGAAAAGTGCAGTTGCTTGATGTAACATTATAGTCTTAGTGCACATTCAATAGTCGCCGGGTCGATCATTTGACACCTGAGCATCTTGAATACCTACCTACCTAGGTATGTATGCAAGTCTTAGCATTCACTAAAATCCATCTTTGGGTCGGAAGTAATTCCATCTTGCTCATTTGCCCACATCATCAAGGGGTTCGGCATTTGTATGTTACCTATTGGTGTAACAAAAGACAACTAACAATAGCTTATACTAACTGTATTTAGTTACTTCAAACCACTCAATGGCTCTCAATGCTTAAGTAGTATTTAGTCGTTGGTTAAGGTGGGTAAAGAGATTAAGATATGCGCATAGTCTAGCTACTACAACTGTTACAGTAGGGATTTTTCTGGCGTGACTACCGAAGACCTTTGGGTTCACTAATAAGAAACTTGGTTTTAGGTTAAGCAAGTTCTATAATGATACTTCCATATAGAATATTACTTGGAAATTACGTTTTATAAACGTAAAAGAAGAGAAGTAAAGCGTAGAAACACCAAACTAATACTGCAAAGCCCAATAGTTAATACTTATAGGTAGTTCGAAAATCTTTCTCGTATTATTAGCACTCGGACTTTAGAGTAGACAATAAAGCACTTAAATGCTGGAGAATACATTGACACTATAATACCTACCATTGCAGATAGCAATACCAATCCTAAATCGTTAAACGCAATATTATCGCTTTGACCTTTCAGATCTTGTTGTCGCATTATCACTACCCCTCCCGTTCGAGTGGCCAAATCCTCGAAGCGGATAGCTCCGATCAAATGCTTGTGACAGGCATTCGATCCGGCGCAATCATAACCGCTGATAGCGAAGGACCAATTGAAAGTACAGCAATAGCTCGGCAGCTAAAAGCCCAAGCACCGGTGAGAACGCAATAAACTCCACAGACGTATTGGATTGCTGCCAGGATGATAATATCGCCATTATACCGTAACTCGACGTATTTCCAAGCCCTCTGTTATCGGTTTCCTTCATCGTCGCCAACAATGGGGCCACGTCGAATGATATTGCGCCACCGGAAGGACTTATCAACACCGGTGACAGAGTAACATCCGGCACCTGACCGACCGCCTTGCCCTTGTTACTGTGATAACGTCGTTCCAAAGTTTTAGCTATCACAGCAGCAAAGATATCATTACAAGGTAGTCCTAGCACGTACAACATTTTCCCATAGATCAAGAATTTGATAGATCAAGAGAACTTGGAAGATATGCTACTATTTCCAACTTTTAAAGTATTAAGATAGTTGATTATACTAATTATCATCTATATAGGACGTCGCTCGTACCGCATATTAGGTGTATAATGGGTACTTCCGACCCAATACTTGTAAGTGCGACTTGAATATAGTAGCCGCGAGTATTCGTAACACCCCCTTTTCCAACCCCAACTAAGGACCTATTCGTACAACCGCAAACACCCAATCACCAATTTGAAACCGACCAATAAGTCAACATGCGCTTAGATTTATTAAGCCCTTGTCCCGTTTACCGCCTGTCTTCAAGAACACAGGGGCAGCTCTTCGGAACGGCTTATGACAAGACACATATGCCCGTCTTAGGACTAAGTAAATTCCCTACTGCATCGGAAATGCACTTGACAAGTTGAATCCCTGCTTTTCAAGCAAGGTAGGACACTTGCCCCTTGACCTCTACCAAAATATTCAAACGGAACGTAGCCGTCGAGGGAACCCTAATTCCGATCAGTTATAATATTGATATTCTAAGCATGCCGGCTCATATTATTATACTTCCCCGGTCGATCTCGTTCCAATAACGAATTAGTACTACATACAAGGTCTATGTTATTTGCCCCGATCTCGATTTGCATTTGCCTTTGGTATACACATTGGGATTTTGAGCGTCGTGAGGTGATACCAACCAAGAGATTAAGGTAATGATTGCTTATAAGAGTTTGTAGATACATATGTACTTAGACCTAACCTATGAGGTAGGTAGGCATTGTAGATTGTGTGCATGTAAGTGCGGGACAACACGGCACGTACCAACACAGCATAAGAGGTATGTAATGTAATACCTGTGATTACCTAGCACTGTATCAATAGTGCTGCCCTCCAAAGGGTACATGTACCTATTGGAACTTATCTTTAGGTTATACAAGTATACCTCTTTACATAGTTCCAATCAGAAACCAGAACAGGTAGAACGAACAATCGACTTTCTATCAATTCTGCCAATACCGCCAAGCATTAGTACTTATAAAATCCGTTAAATTAGGCCCATGCAATAACGCAATCAATGCATTGTTACAAGAGCCGAAATGAACCTGTCTGCCTGCATGTCTCGGGATCGTACCGGTTCGGATTTGTCGGTCTTGCTTGCGGTGCAACGGGAATATGTTAGCACATGGCCAACATTTTTATTTCTCCTGTGCGGGCCGCATCCATGCTCCATGCTTCCAAGGATCCCGGGGGGTGGGGGTTTAGGGACATGAGAGAGGGGGAACAAAAAAGATACAGTAGGAGCCCTGGAAGCTGAGCTGCAAGATCTAAGACCTGCAGCAATAAACTCGGTAGGAACCAAACCGGTTCGAGCCGGTCCATCGGGCACATCCCAATCCTAGCCCCGCTTGAGGCTTGATGCTTGATGCTTGACGCTTGACAAGTTTGACACTGACAGACGCTGACGAGACGAACCACGCCATTAAAAACGCATTCTCCACTTTGGATCTCGAAGCGTTAGTTTAGCTTGGGGGTATCTTACGTATCTTACGTATAATAGTACCTAGTGCAAAGTACACTACATACCTACATGAAAAAGCCACAAAATGGATTATCACGATTAGGTACTTAATATTTAGTCTTATCCGATTTCTTCCCCCCACTCTATCTTGCTTTTTTTCCCCCCTCTTTCCTTGCAATTCTTACATATTACATATGATTTATGACTAGGTATGTACTTGATCGATATCGGATTGGGACGTAACACAAACTATACATTAGCTGCATACTTTAGGCACATTAGTTATAGGGCTTCCAAAGTCACACAGAAATAAAATCGATATATAATAGCAGCGTTATATAAGTATATATACCCAAAGTACTTAAATACATCCCATAATCAACGATCTAGCCTCGGGGGTCATTGTCAAACACCCCCACTCACCTACCCGCCAAGTGAGCAACTCTACCGGGTTACTGGAACCTTCACCTCCTTACCTTATAAGTTTATCCCAACGACAGCAGGGCTTGCTGTACTACAGCGAGCATATACCTGGTTTAGTCAGAAATACCCACGTACGTAACTTAGGTATTTTATACGCTACCTACCCTTGTGCTACCTAGGTATGTATACCGAAGCAATATCGAGTTATGAGGTCATGTATATATTCATGTATATATGTACCATCTATATCTGACTCTGCCCTTGTATCTCGGTCTCGATTTGATCCCCATCCCTACGCTGCACCTACACTGCACGCACATATGCATGCATCATCTAAATGCACGCCCCCCCACCCCTCCCCCCTCCCCTTGACTTACCCTGTACAATACATATTATCCTTACTCTGCCTAGATCCAGCACCAGCATCAAGCAACTTACACGCCAACCAACCATAGGCTCGCGCGCGCACCACCATGCAGCAGCAGAAGCAGCAGAAGCAGCAGCAGCAAGAACAAACGCAGAAACCTGATCCAGGCTGTGCAGAAAGTGAAAGTGGGATGGAACAGCGGCTAGACCGCGGCGAAAGCAGCGATGATCCCGCACATCTTAGCGCCAGCAGTAACTCTTGTTCTGCATCTACCGTTACCGTTGCCGACGGCACCGTGCCCAGAGAAGCGGTCACTCTGGACTGTCTGACCGGTGGGCAAGAGTCCCACCACCACCAACAAGATGTCCGGCTTCAACGCCAGCCGATGCACGACGCTACGCCCTCCACCTCCACCGGTTCGCATGGCGCGGCTATACGAGACGGACAAGACCACGTTTCCTCATCAACTGGTGCTCGAACTAACTACCCCAGTTCCAGCCCTAACGCTGACACTGCCGCTGCTGCTAGCGCAATGGGCGCGAATTCCGCCGAGTCCTACGAGCAGCAGCATGTGCATAGCGTATACGAGACTATCGCGTCGCACTTCTCTGCTACGCGGTACAAGCCCTGGCCCTTCGTCGCATCCTTCCTGTCGTCGCTGCCCCCCGGCTCCGTGGGTCTAGACGTCGGCTGCGGCAACGGCAAGTACTTGGATGTGAACCGGGACATCGTGATAATCGGCTCGGACCGTAGTGCCAACTTGGCACGGATAGCCCAAGACCTAAAAACCAAGGGGACCAATGGTGGTGCCGACGTAGTAGGCGTCGCAGACGGACTAGCGCTTCCGTTTGGAGGCGGCGCGAGACGCGTCGATTTCGCCATTTGCATCGCGGTTATCCATCACCTGTCGACGCGCGAGCGGCGCGTCGAGGCCCTGCGGGCCCTACTCGACTGCGTCCGGCCGCGCAGCGGCAAGGTCATGGTATACGTCTGGGCGCTGGAACAGGGAACCAGCCGCCGCGGGTGGGACGAGACTGCAGATCAGGACCAGCTAGTGCCGTGGGTTTTCAAATCCAAGAAGCAGAAGGCGGGAGGAGAAGAGGCTAGTAATAAAAAGGAAAACAGCAATAATGCCAGCAGCGCTGCGAGCGGCGGGAGTACTACAGGGGTCGCAGATGCTACGTATCAACGATATTACCATCTATACAGAAAAGGAGAGCTGGAAGAAGATGCCAAGGCAGCTGGAGGCGAGATTGTAGAGAGCGGCTACGAGAAAGACAATTGGTGGGTTATAGCGAGTCCCAGAGAAGAATACTCGTCGCCGTCTATAGAATCTCGATAGCAACAAATAGCAATAGCAATATTGCTACTAGTAGTAATGATCACGCTGTCAAGTTACACAAGTAGGCAGCCATGGAACTAAATTTTTATTTTGGAAAATAAAAAATAAAAAACAGAAAAGAATACTGTACATACTAAGAAGAAGAAATGCCTAATCGCCAGTCGGATCGCTACCCAACAACTAACTCATGACATACATACATACATACCCAGCCAGCCAGCCAGCCAGCCTCGTCTGCCTATTCCCTCAAACCAACCCACCCTGTCCTAGTAAATGCCCATCACTACAATAACAACAATAAAACTTGATACAAACAAAAACAAAAACAAAAGGCTACACGAACATAGCATAGCATAGCATAATCCGTAAAACCCCGTCACTCGATACCCATAGTTACATACATACATACATACATACATTCATTGATTGTGATGCTTTGAAACCCCTTCCTCGCCGTTTGACCTCCTTGTCACATATCTATTATCCTCCCAGCCAGCCAGCCAGCCTTTTTTTTCCGCGTTTCCGCGTTTCACAAAAAGCAGCCACCACCGCGATCGGGTACGTGGTATGACTACAACGTGGATCGACTGCCTGGCCTGGCCTATGCGTAGAAATACGGGATAGTAGGTAGATAGGGAGGTAGGTAGGTAAAGTAATAGGGAGAAAAAAAGGGCAACAAACGAGCAAACGGCGAAAACGAAGCGTCGTAAAATACCTAGTAGTGGAAAAATAAATGATTAAGAAATAAACAAAAAAAGCACTTTATGTTTCGTCCCCTTTCGCCGTCCCATGATTGCGAGCCAGAAGAAAAAGAAGAAAGGCGGCCGTGAATAAGAACAAACCAATTCATTCGAATCCGATAGTTAGAAAAGGGAAGAAAAGAAAAAGGAAGGCAAATCTGGTAGGTAGGTAGATATATCCACCACCTATTACCACCAACCAACCAACACGAGCAACATCCAGCTCTTTTTCCATCCACCCACCGCCCCGAATCCCAACCGGTCCGCCCGTTAGGTAGTACCTACTACCTACCCATTGCACCTTTTGTGTCTCTGTGGATGTGAATGCGAGTTATCTGTCCTGTTTAAGCTTTTCCTCGCTTCCTGTTGTTGTTGTTGCTGTTGCTGTTGTCGATACATGAAGAAGAAGAAGTATGTCCCCGTAGTTAAAAAACCCCGAACCAAATCCAAATCCAAATCCAAATCCAATACAGTGCCTGCTCCGACCCTTAATACATCTCTGGTTTTTTTATTTCTTTTGTGCTTTTGTATTTTAGTTTCCTCGGTATTCGTAGCAATCATAAATAAATAGGTAAAGGGATCGATCCCTAATTCAAGACCCAAGATGGGAGTCCAATAAACAGGAATAGGTAGGTATCTACGTAAATCTTGTGATTTATCTTTTTCTTTTTTCTTTTTTCTTTTCTTTTTTGGTCTCTGTCTAGTGCCCACGTTCGTGCCGTGGGATATTTGTAATATCGTAAGGTTCCGGCCGCGAGTCTAAGTGATGATGCCTTCGCCTATTCAAGTCGGGAGAGAAGCTGTTGACCTCTGAACCCCTACGACGTTTTGGGTTGGTTGACTCTAGGGGCGGATAGCCTAGAGGTGTCATATACAATCCGTTTGGACTTGAAGCGGTGCTGAGGGCAGGACTTGTGTTGGGAGGGGGGAGAGAGTATGCCGGTGTACTATAAGGGCTGATTCCCGTCGTAAGCTCAGCGACTCCGGGTAACATGGCTGGTCGCGGTGGTTGGTTTTGCGTTTGTATCGGGGCGAGAGGAACTCCATGGTGCGGATATACAAAATTATCGGACGGTTGTTCAGGATATATAGGAACGCGTGGCGGTACGCTTTCTCTTCTCGACGCGAGAGGCCGACCTGGTGGCGCCGTCCCTGCACGACCGTAGCCTCGTCCGGGTCCCGCATCGCGAGAAAGATTACCTTGCGAATGTGAATGACTGTGTCGTGAATGTGCCCTAGAGCTACCGCGAGGTCCTTCTGACGTCGACGTTGCGAGAGCAAAGGGCACCGTCACTCCTGCACGACGTCGCATATCCTGTTCTCCGAGTTGCCAGTGCATTGCCTCTGCAGCCCGCCACGGCATCGACATCTCTTCTGCAACTTTAGCCCACATCTCGGATTTGAACCTATTTCCACCTCGTCAGCTACTTGAAACTCTTTTTATCTGACGGACCAGGTGCCAGAAGCACTTGTTCCAAGCTAGTTTTATCTTTAACTTCAACTAACACCCATAAAATACTATGCTCACCTTTCATAAAGTCTTGCTAGCTTATTTTTACGCTCTTCATCCCACTCGCTCCGCTTTTCGAGGTAGTTCTGATAATGCAGCCGGCAGCTGATGGCGCTTCTTCCCGGTAGCTTCTTGGAGATATCATCCCATTTAAGCCCACTTCCCCGGAGTTCAATGATTAGGGCATCTTCCTCAGTAGACCATTTACTTTGCCTCCTGGCAGGGGACTCCGAAGCGTGTGGCGACATGCTGCGCTTTTTAGACGAACTCCCTGCTGAAACCAGTCCTGGCCCTTGCGGTTCTGAAGTATAATAGAAGGGTAACCCGCCGACAGGTACCGAAGTTATAGTCGCCGTGGTTGCGATAGACGAAGACCGCACTGATAATCGATTGTACTCGTTGTACTCGGGAGGAGAAGGGGAAGACTCATCCGAGTCGGGAGCCTTGAGGAGGAAAGTGAGATCCACGGTGACGGTAGGGGCCAAGGAAGCCTTAGGTAGGCAGATGTTTATAGAAGCGCTATACCGCGCTTGTAGTCCTCACGGGCTCTGAGGAGGTTGTAATGAGTTGTTTTTTCTTCAACACAGCTCGTGTTGCTGGGTGAGCCGCCAAAATTGCCTAACAGCGTTTCGGCTCTGTTTGCTCGATTTTAGGTGAGAAGGTAATAGTGAGTTCACAGCTCGTCCAGATATGCGCACTGGAGTCTAAGGGGGGATTATAGCGCTCCGATGTCAACTCCTTAATGCTGGATAGGTGCAATTTGGGAACTATCAGTACCAGGTATAGGAGTGTATGATATTTGAGTTAAAAGGGGGGCCTTAGATACGACTTAGAAGCGAAGGGAAGGGGACATCCAGGAAGGCCAGAAGCTCTAGATCAGTAAAGTGTGATGATACTGTTTTTGTTAGTGAGCTGTGACATATGATTGGGTATTCCTCCTCAGCCAATAAACGAAAGCACGATAACCTAAGAGGCTTCGAAATAATAAACCGTCGCCAGGCGGATAAGTACAGTACTTTCAGTCAGGTATATATCAAATATTTGGCTAGCACAAGGTACTTTATCCTGTCATTCATGATCTTTGGCCTATGGAGTTATTACTATAGTGGCAATGGACGTACCATAGGTCCACGTTGGGGATGCGCAGTGAAATTTGATCTCGGACGGGGAAAACAGGAAAAGAAACGCTAGGCGAGAGATGCCTAGAAGAGCTGGCAGAGTGAAGGCTTTTGGTTGATGGGCAGCGCGTAGTGGGCAGTGGGCAGTGTGCGAGTAGGTAGCCAGGGTACAGAGCCCGTTAGGTTAGTAGCCCAAAGCTCAATGGATGGGATAACCAGGGGTGTGGGGTGTGAGAGGGTGTGAAATAGAAAGGTGTGGAGACGATAGACACCGGGTTTTCTACGTTTATAGGTAATAGGCAAGTTGTGTGAGGTATAATAGAGCCCAGCAGTTCGTGTGAGAGTTGGGTAACCTCACCGACTATGCCAGCGCAGAATACATACCGTCTGTTGCCCTCCTCCCGAAGGGGTTTGGAAAGGGGAGGGGAGAGGGGGGAGGAGTAAAGTTAAAAAAGTGACAGCTTTCAGGTGATACACCCTCGAAGCCGAAAGGCATCTCAGGACGTAACGCGCAGTGGATATTCATCTGCCCGTGCCTGGGGGAGACGGCTTTCTCATTGTAAGTCGAACAAACGGCTCGCTGGCCATGCAAAGCTATTGACCGGGGGGCTGATGAATGGCCACGACATTCATGCATGACCTCGCAGAGAACAATTCACCACTTTCCATGTAATTTTGGTTAGTACACTAGGGGTAGCTACTGAATCGGCGGATTAATGACGCAAATGGAGCAACGAACTGGAAGAAGCATACAAACGAACTGGGTGTTCGAGAGACCCAGGGCATGACCCAGGACACGACCCAGGACATCTAGGATTGAAGCATCCACACTCCTAGAAGGGTAGGTAAAGTTGTCCGCGTCGGTCAGGAAGAATGTCAAGGCGTTGCGGCGCCGGAGATGGAATATGATGGATACCCAGGGTCCCAGGATGTATGTATACTGCAACATACGCTTTTAAGTCTTTGCGCGGTGTCAGAATATCCGTATACAGGCACGACAGGCATGCTATCTTGCCATCCATGACCGTTCGGGGCTGTCTAACTGCCGTTCCCGGGGCTTGAGGACCTGAGAGGACCCTTTGGCGATCTATTGCAGGGCATCCCACCAGCCCACAGGGCTTGGATGAGATCGATTCTCGATTCGGAGAATGTAATTCCCCTTGTCGAGCCAATGATACCGACTGCACATATTCCAGAAGCCGCAAATGAAGAGAACAGGTGGCGGTGGCAACTACATACATACATGTAATGTAGGGCCATGAAACTACATGGTTGAGTGGAGATCATGAAACCAGACTCTGCCATGCCATGCCATGCCATACCTACCAGACTATGTTACTGCTACCTAAGGGCAGTTTAGGTATGTATGTATGTATGTATGTATGTATGTATGTATGTATGTATGTATGTATGTATGGTATAAGGCATATGGGATGTACGTATGTAGCTACCGCTGATGTGCATGTGCGGATACGACCTTGACCTAGCTACCTGGAAGGGTTTGCGAGGGTCAACGAGCTAAGGAAGAACGACGTACGTTTGGGATACCTATACCAGTTCCAGCTGGACGGGAGAAGGAAAAGCAAGGTAGGGCTTTCGTCCGGAGGAGTAGGGCACACTAGTATAGTATACCTAGTATAGTATAGTATAGCATACACGAGGTATGTATGGTATACATAAGTGGCTTATATACTTGCCTTAGGTAGGTTAGTAAGTACCTATATAGTTCTCTGCCTTTATGAACATGGGTATCGATATGTGGCATGTTTGGAGAGGTAGTAGTGGTGTTGTCAGTTGAGATCGGAGCCCATTAACCGTAGAAATGAATAAAACGGTGTGTGGGTGGGAAAAAATACGTTAGTAGGCGAAGAAGGTATTGTCTAAATGATACGTTCGAGGTTGCTAGGATTGGGGCATACCATGTACAATGCTATAGTGTCTTTAAGTATGTACCTTACCTATCATATTACATACATATGTACATACTATACTATAGCATTGTATACCTAACCTAACCTACTAATGTACCTACATACATATGTAAGTTAGGTCCACTAGGCACATGTAGCACTCACTATAGACAAGATGACTCATGTACTGAGTTTGCAGGTACGTATGAATGGCCCACTAAATTTGAAGGGCACTAACCTCTACATAGTGTTAGCTGGGGAAAAAAAACAACAACTTACAAAGAACAAAGACCCTTGTTTTTTTACTCTCGCGGGAAACGGGGCTCTCTTTCTCTTTCTTCAATGCAGGTTCCATCTAAGCCCAACGTCTGTGCGTTTTTTTATCACGTTTTCACGAACGTCCCCATGGCAATCCTACACGCTACCATGCTACATGATACATACTATTACATTGGCCCTGGTTCGTCTCATACATACCATCACAGTACATCATACGTCGCCTGTAATGGGATACGGGCGCTTATGCTTCTTTTAGGTATTCAATAAGCTCCTCAGCTACCTAGCTACCTAGGTACTCTTCACCTAAACAAGTCCCCTCCGCCCCAAGTCGTCATAGGCGTCGAGAGAGCTGATCAGTGAACAAAGGTTTCCGGGTCTCCGGGAATAGCGATCTGGGGCCGATGAACTGGCGGTCAGCCGACTAGTATGCATGATAGACATTAGACATATATACATATTAATAGGTACCTTACATAGATGGTTACTTCTATGTAGGTATATTTACTAGGTAGTTACTATGTATATAGGTATATTTACTAGGTAGTTACTATGTATATACTACCTTGTACCTATTTAGAACCCACCTGTTCTCTCGAATAGATGGACGTATTGGAACGGCTGTACTGTCTTCCCGGTATGTATAGTACGTATACTCCTCAGCTCGTTTTATTCCTCCTTTTTCTATTATTTTCCCTTTCCCCCTTCAACTTACCTTAGGTACACGTCAGTGCCAAGAAGGTAAGGCGGTGCCGAACTTCTGTTTTAATGGCGTGCATGGGGGGACAACTGCCATGAGCTATGAGCCATGAGCCATGAACCATGATCTGCTTGCCTGCACCGCATCACAATAATTAGAAAAAGTTGGTTTGGGTCCCATTTATCATACATGCAGACATGATGCTTATGCTTGTCAAAGCTCTTACCCATGCGCCACAACAGGAGAGCTCGCGTTGTTTGTTTTCCTTACCAACTTCTGATAGGGTGATAGCTCCTTGCCAGGTTGTTCCGTCTTGGGCTGTCTTATATTCCGCACCTCTTCAAGTGGAGGGGTTTGCTACGGTTGGACCGATGTATCGCGTGCGCTATGCTTGAATTCAGGGACTACACTAGAATGTTAATTAATCGGACAGAAAGAACAGGGGAAGAATGAGAAACCAAAAGAGGACAGCTACATGGTCAACTACATGTACACACATCATGTACATAACATCGTAGGTATCTGCAGGGTACAATTATATTGTATGTACCGCTTTTTTTGCGAGTACATACATATGCGAGTGTTGCGGTTAGCGCAATCTGTTTTACTGTAACTGGTAACAAAATCGTGCTACGTATACTATTTCATCCTTGCGGACGGGGTAACAATTCATTACATATCTACCTCTTTTCATTTACTTATTGCAAGTACTTTACTGCTTACTTACACGTAGGTACTTGGTTTTGTGCGCACGCCGGATTGGTAGGAAAAGCGAAGCGTGGGGGAGTGGTGGATGGTGGATGGGGTCGATGAGGAGTAAATCGTTTACCGGCTCGTTTGAAATGTTGCTGCCCGAACAAAGCGGAGCATATCCAGGCATGCCTAGGCATTATTATGCTTGTCCGTTTGTCAATCAATTAACGAGAAGCGCGCCACAGCCCTGTTCGAGTTTAAGGCACCTAGGCGTATGCCAATCTCAGCCATCCTACTAACTAGCAGCTGTGAGAAAGCGTTGGACGAGGCAGTAAAAGATAACCTCCCGAAGGAAGGACACACGTAACGCTTAGGGATATTACTGCTGTTGGTTGTCCGTCAACCAGTCGTAAGTCGAGGCAAGCCGTCCGTGAGTGTGGCCGTGCTAAAGCCTGATAGACTGGGGGGCATGTAACGTTCGTGGTCAAGTGAGGCAAGACATATGTATGTACGTATTCTCTACCTTTTTCGGCCTAGGCTTCGATCGAACCAGATTGTGAGGAATCAGATGGGCCAGTCAATCCCGGGACCGTCTAGTTGGGCTCGTAGCCCCCAACTTCTCAGCTACCAATATGTCTGACAAGTTCCTTGATAACCCCCATTTTGAAAACATCAGACTTTATCGTAACCTACGTAAGCAACCTTGACATTTTGGGTTTCGGTACCGGCAACCCGTTTTTGCCCGGCCTCTAGATAGTCGTGTTGGCCCTATATTGATGGTTCGGTTTGGTCGTCTCCTCCCATTCACGCCACCGGTTGATACCCGCCTAGCCGCACTACCGTGGCTTCACCTAATATGTTCAGCTATTATTATACCCTGATTGAGGAGGCTCTTAGATATGTAGAGGTGAGGCGACGGTCTGGGCACGACGAGGCGCCCAGAAAATGCATATTTCGTAGCAGGCCGGATAGAAACCATTATGCTGCCCAATAGTTGGCGAGGCATTGTCATCAATAGAGGTATTGCTACTAAACCCATGCCAGGACATGTACCATACCACGTAGACCGAAGGACAACAACAATACCGTTATCCATCATCGCTAGATCGGGCTCTGACAGCGGGAGGCTGACCGCCCTTGGGGTACTTAGCGGTGAACAATACCGTGGATGCCGGATGATGCCGGCAGGAATAGCGCATATTTGCCTCCATGACGAGGTCCTGCTGCCCATACTAGATACACCCACCTTTGGGCTTTGTTGTGCTCATTCGACACTCGGAATCAAAAACATCCTCAATATATTGGTAGAAGGATGGATACTGAATCCGTTTAGGGCTGCGATATAAGCGAAAAGGGAACGCAACAAGGGTGTATAATAAATTAGGGCGTCAATCCGTGAATCCGGGCTCGGATGGCGCAGTAGGTAGAAAGGAGATATGACTTGTCAACTTTTATTCTGTCACGTTCCAGATTTCGAGGGCAGCATGTTTGCTCGACGCTGTGGTTTTGGGGGGTTCTGGGGGATGTATTAGAACCCAGCTCCCGTCTTCCCCGCGAAGCCTACAGCCCGTAGAGCGGCTGAATATCTGCGCCTCGTCCTAGGAGGATTGATAGATCTATCTGGAGATCGTCGGTAGGCTACCGTAACTATCAGCACATCGTAAGCAGTGAATCATACGTGGGGGGCATGGTAATGATTAATGATGATGTTGCAATGGCGTATCATTTCCATGTTTTTAATTTTCCCGGGTAAGGTAGGATCTCATGCTGGGTCGTAAAAAAAAACTCGATGAGGCCAGATGCACCAGGTACGATGAGGCCATACGTCCATATATCTCCCATCTTGCTTCGATGTTGCTGAAGGCAGGCTGTCGTGGTACCCGATGAGTTGGATCTTCAGGTACAGAGACAATGATGCAAACGGTGCTATCCAAATCGTTGGTCCTTATTCAGATTTAGTACCCCCTTGTTTGTCCTACGTGACAAGCGACTGGATCTCGGATACTGGCTGGCTAGTCGCAGGCATCAGTCGGTGGCCGAACGGAATCAATTGACACTTCACGATACAACTTTATTTTTCTTCCCTTCCTCATGCCATGTGCCAATTACACGGTACCGATCTGGACTTGGAGTCAACGCTAAGTGGGTTAGGTAGGTGTGCATGTCGACACAATTAGAAGTTTTTGATGCGGGAAGAAAAAAAAAGAAAAATTTGAGAAGTCAGAAAGATGTGAGGAGAGTTTGGAAAGAGGATGTTGGGGGGTGCATAAACTTATGTTGTACGATGCCCAGATAGGTTATCCCTAATGCAAGTAACAGTTCACAAGCATCATGACAGCATGGGAAGCAGCATGATAGCATGAGAAGTTATAATCAGTCAGCCCAGTCTACCTGCCCTAGGTACTGTAATAGCGTAGTATAGCGTAGTACTACATACCTTCTAGGTTGTCTGAATGGTGCCTGCCCGTGGAACGACTTTGTGGCTTGCATATTGTGGAGGTGTGGCGGCCTTTTTTAGTTGCCGCTCCCCCTTGCTACAGCTAACCCTTGTTAAGATGCTACCCTAGCAGTGTAACCTAGTAGCTGCCCAGGTATGTATCGCACAAGGCACAAGGATTTCAAACCCCATAATGGTCTTTCGAGATTCACTCTGCTCCAACTACATCCCCATTCTTGGATCTTGCGAATATATCGACGCACCCACAACGGAAATTTGCCTTCTTCCACGCAACTATTACCCAATTACCCAACAATCTCGTGTTCTCAACAGATTACCGAGTCTAGCGGCGATCTCATTTGTACTTTGTACGGCCCGAGAAAAGCCTACCGAGCCGGAGTGGGGATTGAGGCTTAAACGGCTCCAAAGATTAGGACCTGGAGCCTCACACTCTCTCGCCTTCGCCTTCTAGCTGTACGCGCCACCTCCTGCACCGTGTGTACGTGGAAGAAGGCCTGCACGACCCTATCCAATCCCAGAGATCATCGGCGTTGATACGCCTTTCAGAATCAAAATCATCTCGTCTAAGCAATACTACGATCTAGGCGAGCAATGGCGGATGTTCCGTTGCAAGTCATTTCCGAGAATTCGACTTCTGAGCGACGAATCACTCCATCGTGGTCGATCACTCAACTGAAACGGAAACTTGAACCCATCACAGGCATTCCTCCTTCATCTCAGCGCATTAGCTTGAAAACTGCCTCGAAGGAATCTATTCCAATCGAAGCTGCAGATGAAGATGTTGTGCTTTTGTCGAATTTCCCTCTCTCTACTTATGCAGAGCTTCATGTAAGTAAGCTGGTTCCCATAGATGCTTTAGGGTGGGCAATTATCGAGCTAGTCATTGCCGTGGCGGTATTTTATTTTGTCGATACGTGTCAGCTCACTAGTCGGTTGAATATGCTTGCATGCGCTCCATCCACCATTATGCACAGCTGCAAATGACTAACTTTGTCGTCAAGGTCATTGACACTCGGCCAGCCAGTGCAAAGCTGAACTTCAATGACACGTCGGGCGTCGAGAAATACATCATGCCCCCAGAAGAATACGAGAAGAAATCTGACTCGGTCTTGGCGTGGAAAAAGGCCGAAAAACTAGGCCGGTTCAACCCGGATGCTCCCAGTCTGGAGAAGGCTAAGATTGACGCTTTTGAGCTTGAAGTTAGAAGTAGGGGTATAGAGGTAGGTAAAAGGTGCAGAGTTGGCGGTGACGACACTCGTAGAGGAGAAGTCAAATACGTCGGCGAGGTAAAAGAAATTCCTGGCTCTATAGGTGCTTGGGTTGGAGTTCAACTCGACGAACCTGTTGGGAAGAACGACGGTAGCATTGGAGGTACCAGATACTGGGGCACTGAATCTACGCTTAAACATGGCGTCTTTGTGAGACCGGAAAGAGTGGAAGTGGGCGAATGGCCTGTGCTCAATGATTTGGAGGATATGGAAGAGATATAATTGAGTATTTCATTGCTCATCCATAGATAGATAAATCCGTGATAGCTTTTATTTTTTAAGATGACATGAAATAGATAGAAGTATCCCCACCAGTATGTTTATAAGGGATAATTAGGTAGCTAGGTAGTCAAAAAAGAAAAGCGTCGGTTGGGGAACACCCAGTCCTTAATCATTCTTGCTATATCTTGGTAGGCCTAGTTTTGGAACAAATTTTGTACGAACTAATGTAGTTATATACGTGATGCCTCAAAGCAAACAATTAGATGCGCAACTCATGGTTCGCCTGTCTCTTATGCTTTGAATATACTCAACCATCACGTCAATCATGTACCTACTTCTACGTTGAAATGGAACATAGCCCTAAAGGCGATGGGGGACCGACGAAACTTGTTAAATTACGACTGGGTACATAAAGTAAGATTGAAAACTCAATGTTCTTTCATCGAATAACTATACCTAATGGTTGTTTGAAGCTAGATACCTAGTGATAAATTATTTTAGTGAAGGCGTTATGAACCAGGTTGACGTTAGAGTGAACAGTGCTGTCCTGTACATCCTTTAGTTTATGACTATTTCATGGATTCATTAGGCCGATCGACAGGTAGTGATCGCCAATCAGGGAATGTTGAGCCCCCAGAGGCAAGGTTTGGCATCATAATTACCATGTATCATCAGTACCATCATCAGTATAGCATCATGTAGATTAGAGCTTGCCACGTCCCATACCCCCAGGGAGGTTGCTAAACGGAGCTTACGCTCCGTTCGCTCAGACGTTAAATAGAACAACAACCAAAAACATGGCTATTTTTTTCATTAGATACCGTAAAGACGCTACAAGATGATTAGTACTCAGCATACAAATAGTCATCGCGTCGAAAAACTTGATCCGACATCTCCTTTAGAGCATTGGACGATAAGAACATGAACTTATGCAGTAGTTACATTCGATGTAAGTTTGATATCTAAGACAAGACAAGCCCTGAGGCAGACGAGAGACATACCCAGGTAGATGGTACAGATGCATTTTAGAAAGTAATATTGTGTGTTTGGTATCACAGCAGTGCCGAAGATACCGAGAAACCACAGTACTACCTACGTGATGTTGTACTCAGGAGGAAATATGAGTTCCCAGTAGAACAATGTTTACGAAGAGGTAATATTTTGCACCTGGCCTGTGAGAGGAACGGCCTAGGTAGTAGGACGGTGCTCGCTATGAGATTACCGAATGTGGCCTATAATATTGGCCCCGCCCAGTAATTCAACTTGGAAATCCTACCTCTTGTAGGCATTGAGTTGCAAAAGAAGTATTTACGTACCCACGAACTGAACGAACTATACATTTACCATATGTTATACTCAATTGTCTAACCAATCAAAAACATGTGTTAATGTCACAATGGGCCATGTACTTAGTCTACTTCTAATATTCCAATTTAGAGGAAAGTCACTACTAGAATTGAGGCTTTGACACAGATAGTTGAATTCATACTGCTGCTACTTGAGGGTTGGCGAAGTACCAACAAAACATCCATGGCGAGTTGATGCATAGTACATATTAACCCAAACTTACAAATTGGACTTGAAATAACTACGATGGGTAATACTATAGAGGAACCTTAATATCTATTTTAAATCTATATATATTTGCCTCCTGGTAAGAACGATAAATACTTTGTACGTAATCTTTCTACTCTGTTGGACTTCGTTGTATCGAGCTACATTGGAATATTAAGGTTTTGAACATGAGGACCGTGCACTTTTCGGTAAAGTTATTGTGAATCAGATCTGAATCTGATATAGACCAGGGTCTTAACGTGTTCAAGGTTTATCTGCAGCGCCTGCCAAATTTCAGCCAACAATACCTAACATACTAACCTAGCAGCTTCGGGATTGTACATAATGGACCGAGCCGAGTCCTGAGCCAATTATGGGATATTTCCTTACTTGGGTAACTGAGCGCGTGATCTTTGAGTTCGAAGTAATAGCTTACAGAGTTATTCACAAGAATAAGTTAAATGACAGATATGGTTGAAACTATTTATAGAAATTAATTAACTAGTTAACTAGAAAGACAGATTGAACCTAAGCGAACTAGTAATTCCGCGCTTCTCCTCAAATTTACCCCAGAATACGAGTCAAGTAGCAGATAGCCGAATGTCCGCATTTGGATATTCATATTCCAGATGAGGCTCGATATCTCATGCAAGACAGCCAACTTAGTAGCAAGGCATCTATGATATAATAGTTATGTTAGATTGCAGGATTCTTATTGGCATCATCCACATTATGTTGTGATTGCGCGTAAGTACAGTAATCATAGTAATCCGTTATGTCCGTCTGTCTACGTATTCAAATGGCTGTGCACCGGAGAATTCTAGTGTACTGTTGTTAGCCTTGCCAAGCTAACTTTGCTTTAAAATGAAGATGGTGACAAAACAATGCTTGTCTCGGAATGTCTAAACATAAGAGACTCGAGTAACGATTATAATTGGGACCGTATGAACTAATTACTAATTACTAATTGCCAATTGCCAACTGCCAATTGCATTAAAAAGTTATTAGTGTTACGTTTCTGAGGGAAAGAATGATGACCTACAGGTAATACCTAGCATGTTACAAGACAAAGCCGGACTAGTGTCGTTGCGGCTTAACATGGGGAGTTGCGACTAGCCGTCAATCCGATCTTGGCATTCCAATGCCGTCGAATCCGTTAGGTGCAATGCATACGCTGCACACGTCGGAAACCGCTTTTCCCCACATCCCACCCGCTCGCTCTCGCTATTCTAGTTGTCACTCCAACTCAAACCATCAACACGTACTCATACAACCTGAACATTAGGTATCCCTCGACTTCCGACTTCCCATGTGTGCCGTCCGACGTCCGACAAACGATCCAAAACAGAGCGCATTGCCGCCACAATTGTCGATTATACCCGACACTTCCACGATACCCGTAGTGCCGAGCGCTTATTATCAATCGAGAAAATAGAGAAGCATCGCCGAGCTCAGAAAAACAATCGCACGGTCTCATGCTTGACTCTAGCGAGCATAAACGGTGCTGAGATGCGACACCAGCTCTGCGTGTGCAGCGCTAAATAGGGCTGTCCTCATACATGATCCGATAGGTACACTTGTTGGATTTCTTCCTGCTTCTTACCGGCCTGGTTCCGTCTATTCTTCTCTTTCCCGTCTTATTCCGTAACGGCTGGCCGATCGCGCAAAAGTCAACAAGAAGCCCAACATGGCGACGTCGACCGTCGCCGGTTCCGCCAGCGCGGTATACCTTCTCTTGTGCCTCACTTGTATCATTTCCATCGTATCCGCCGACGTAGCTACTACGAGTCCGATGCAAACACTTCCCGATTATTACGAGCTATACGCTATGGCCCTTACTCTTACCTCCGCGTCTGGTCCTGTCCAATTTAACTACAAGGTTGCGCCTTTAACAGCAGAGGCAGGTTTGAACCAAACAAATGAGAATGCTCTGGAGGTATAGCCATTATTCAACCCCACTCCATTGATGCGGTAGAGCTGAAACGTATGGCAGACATTCAAAGTAGAAGGTCGAATGGTCATCGTAGACCAAAGCAACTACAACAAACTTGATGACAGTACCAAAGACGCTATGGCCTATATATCATGCGATGCGACTACCAACGACTCCTATATCAGTCCTGACGATGTCTTGAATTCGGTTATGACTAAGCAGCCAAAGGCTATATTGCTATTCAGCACTTCTGAGGGGACATGTTGCTCTCTTGATGGATCCAATCTTCCATTCAAATCTGTCTGGACTATGACCGATCAGTCGGACGCCTGGGAGATCAAGAACCAGACTGTCGAGTCTACTGTAATTCGTGGGACAATAACGGGGGCTAACGCCGATGGAGATTCTGATATCGGTCAGTCGCAAGGCGGTAATAATTCGGCGGTTGCAATGAGCATTTTGTACAGTATCACTGGTCTGATTACTTTGCTATTTCTCATTATCATTGCCACCGGAGCGATCCGAGCACATCGTCATCCCGAAAGATACGGGCCAAGGGCCAGCTATGGCGGAAGACCAAGACAGAGCCGAGCAAAGGGTTTAGCGCGAGCTGTTCTGGAAACGCTCCCTATTGTAAAATTTGGGGATCCCCAACCTGTAAAACCGGATCCGGAGAACGAGCATGAGAGTATTTCAGGAGACCACCAGCTACATTCATCATCTCCAACGCAGCGCGAGTTAACATCATATCACGCAGAGCAAGGCGGGTCATCCCCAGATGCAGTAGCAAAAGCTGTTACCAATTCCACCACTGAAACCCCAGGCGCTGGCGTGTCGGGAGATAGCGGGGTCAGCTATGGGCTAACTGAAAACGAGCACCTTGGCTGTTCTATCTGTACGGAAGATTTTACGGTTGGACAAGATGTGAGAGTGCTTCCTTGCGACCATAAATTCCATCCTCAGTGTATCGATCCGTGGTTGGTTAATGTGTCTGGTACCTGTCCTTTATGGTAAGTATTCCAAGTTAACGTAATCTGATGTTTCAGAAACTAATAAGCATCCAACTAGTCGACTTGACCTCCGCCCACATGAGGAAGAGGATGAAGAAGGCGGCGAAGGCGCTTGGGCACCGGCTTATCCGGATATAATGAGCCATGGTCCCGTTGACAGTCACTTAGCTCCTCCGCCTGAGGATGAGGCAGATGCAACGCAAAGACGACGAAGGTCACGACTGCTAGACTGGAATAGGCTGCGCCATGCTACTGTCGATGAGCGTATTCAGGCTCTTAGACAGTATCGGCAGACACAAGGAGTAACTGCTGGTAATGGTTCGGCCGAGGACCAAAATCGACATGCAAAATTGTCAGACCGTCTACGGGAGAAGTTTCATATTCGTACGAGAGCTCATCCTCCGAGTGACCTACCATCCACAAGCCAATAAGCTGCTTGAGTTCACACTAGCGCTTATAGGTATACCCGACCTTTTTGTTGTTGTTTTGTTGTTGGGTTGATAGATTATTGTACAGTTGCAGCTGTATAAGTGTGACAAATCATACAACACGCGGTTTCGATGTGGTTACGAGGTGATGATATGAGAAGGGGGGATGTTATACCTCGGATAAAACGGCGTTAAATCTTATGTTGGAAGTTTGGGTATCAGGATACGAGGATTGCATTGGTCGGCGTTGGTGGCTATCGAGTTATCGGGTAGTTTTACAACTAGATGAATCTGGGATTGTGCAGGCGTTGGACGTGACGGGCGCGATGGGTCTGAAGCAGAACGGCAACGAGATAATGCCGTAAGAGTACAAATATATGAACCTGTTACTCTTGAAACCGGGCTTTGCGTGCAAATGATATTAAAGAGAGAGTAGGGTCTATCTTACTTGGTATTGCTATCTACTTGATCGGATGGTCAACATCTGAACTAATTGTTGGGGCGGTAAATAAATATTATTTTTATTCGGCCTAGATAGTATTCGATCATGCCGTCCTCGCTGCGTCTCCTATTCAAGTAAGCCATATCTTGGGATGGCTTGCTATGGCTCCAACGCCCTTTAGGAAGCATCATGTATGGACCTCCTATTCCGTACGCAGACAACCAGTAGATTCCAGGAATATCATCCCCCTTTTTAAAGGAGAGTAGGTTTAAACCTACCTCCTTCATACGAAAGTGGTGGAATTGAAGAAAGGGGTGGGGAGGGGAGTTGAGCTCCAGGCTTTGAAAAAGAAAAAAAAAACCTAGAACTCTGCCAATCGGTAAGCTTGGCAAAAGTCTATCTCATCCCAAGCTCTAGGGACACGTCTACTTATCTGTTCGACCGAGCCTACAGTGGTATGTAGGGTAATAGTTGTTGTATATGAGCACTACTGCTACGGAGGCTGGAAATGCTTCTGCTCGTTGTTCGTTCATGTTACGCACGTCCGGGATTCGCGCATGTGCAGTTCACGTTGCTTACTTGTGGCGTTCACGTAACCGAGTAAGGCCGTTCTTATGTTAGATATTTGGTCTTATAATATCGAGGATGAAAAATATGTTGTAGGTACCTATTGTTTTAGGTTTGAATAGGGGCTCCTCGCCCCCCCGGGAGTTCGAATACCCCTGACCATGTGCGTCCATAGCACTTTCCTTCTGGATAGTTTCTCTAGGGCTGTTAAGTGAATTTAGGTTCGACTTCTATTTAGCGCTATTGGTATCTCGCTTGGCAGCACATTTGTTTCCATCGAACCACCTACACAATGTTTCGCCCGTGAAAGTTCATCCAAAAGGGCACACGCCGACTATAACACGCTTGGGCTCTTGCGTCGAGGTACGCCGACAACCTTATTAATGGCGTTATGGCGGCTCTAGGGTCAATGGATTAAACTTTATATGAGCTCAGAGGGCTCGGACTATGTCCTGCTTCTTTCATTTTGTTACTATCTCAGGTAGGTCCAGTTATTCCTTACTCGCTTTCCTCTCGTTTTCTTTCCTGGTTATCCGCTTTCGTTCGCTCCAGCTTTGAGATTCTCACATAGTCTTCTAGGTCGTGCTGCCGAGAACGCAATATCCGATATGGCTTCGCTTCTGCTATCTAGGAATGGCACGTCTTCATTACCGGCTCCATCCCCTAGGCCGCTTGCTGGCACAGTTACTGCCGTGATTTTACCATTCGCTGCTATTACCATTCTAGCATGTTTCATCAGTATGTGCTTTATTTTTTATTACTTCTTGTACGGAAGGACATCAGTGCGCTAATAATGGATATAGCACAACGGGCGCTTGCCGTAAAGGCATGGTCGCGTCTACCGCTTGTTACCTTAGGTGCGTTTAACTGCCTAGATCATTACTCTACAGCCGGGTATCATATACAGATAGCTGACCTGAGACATTCTTTTCCCTAGTGGTCTTCGCAATTTATGTTGATTCCTGGGCCTTCGTGTCCGGGTCGAGTATTGTTGACTACGGCATAGGCGTCGACTCGAACATTGGCGTCTGCTCAGCGGCCATTTTGCTGTGCTTATTCTTCTATATAACGACTAAAGTCTGTCCAATTCTCTTCCCCATCCTTTTACTAGTATATTGAATTAACACGAGACCAGATTGTGAGAATGGAACCCATTATAAATTCGGAAAATCTCCTATGCTTACGTTTCTACTTGGGCAGTTAATCTATATTTTCCAGGTCGAAAAAGCTGTATGTGCATGAATTAATCCGCTTCCGCTGAATTAGATCTAGGATCTCACCAAGATGAATTAGTTCCTCATTCAGGGTGGCACGCAACGACGGGTCGAGTCTAAGCTCTATATCTTCAATTTGTTTGGCGTGCTCAGTAAGTTTATGCCTATTGCCAGTTGACTAAGAACAAGTCTCGCTTACTTTTTAATAGCTATATTTGTGGTTATATGTATTTTGACTTTCGTCTAGTAAGTCTGGAAAAGGAGCCTTGTAACGCATGAAGAGTTTGTTACTCAACTAACCACCACCTAACAGTCGTACAACGCAAATTAACAAGGGACGGTGTATCATTGGAATAGAGAAGCAGGCCCTGATACCTCTCATCGTACTCGAGACTGCGGCAAATGTATGTTACATTGGTGTCCTTCTCATTCATAAAGGATCAGGGCTAAAGGATGAAATAGGTTTATATCATGGCGCTATTCTTGAACCCGGTCTGGAGTAAGACTTCTATGTTATTCATATTCCACATTCATACATCGGGTTTCGCTACGTATAAGCTGCCTTGGCTAACTCTCCTATTATCACTTGCTAGATATCTACTCGCTCAAGGGCACTTCTCGTGGACCGCCCACCCACCCTGCTCTACGCCCGGCAGCAATACGGACCTTCGTTGGCGCTCTACTTACTACTACCTCAACCATAGTGTAAGTTCTCCCTTATACAGAATCATAACTATTGTATAAGTCCCGGGAACAAGAGCTAAGGAAAGTACTGCTTGAAGAAACCTTACGGTTCTTATGGTGCTCAACGGCGAGCCTGGCTGGATTTTCCTCGCGTGTTGTAATGCGGATAGTAAGTCAACCCTTTCTTTTTTGCGATTATTGTTTGCTGTCCAAGCATGCTTCGACTCATGCAGCGTAGAGCGGGCGGCATATATCCCCTGGTCTACTTGCTTTTATCCGCGGGAGACCAAAATAACAAACCTTGAGTAACCAGCCGACTAACCAGTTACCAGTCTTATTCTCCACGTTGATTATCCAATGGGTCACATCACGCGACGATGATAATACCATTACCTCTTCATCCCCTACTTCTAACCCCCCCGATAGCCAAGCCAAGTATCGTCCGTCCCCGCGCGCACCATCGGTTCCTGGACGGCGCAGCCAGAAACTCGCCATCTCGCGGCCGCTGAAAACGACTAGCACCTCACAGTACGAACATCTATTCGGGGAAATCGAGCCCGAGACCGAGACCGACATCGTGAGTGCGAGCAGCTTGTCTAAGCACAAGGCCGGGTCCTCGCGCTCTGACGAGGATAACGACGGTTTCCACACCTCTTTCTTCCACGACGGCCCAGAGGGCGATATCTGCGATGGCGCTAGGAACGAGAGAGCAACCAGTAGCATCTGGACAAGCCCAACACCACCATCTGCACGAGCGGACGCAAGGGCGGACGACCGAGCTTCAAGTAAATCGCATACTTCTGCCCAACCCCCCACGCACGAAGGCCCCTCTGTCATCTCGGCGGCGGTGGCCACGGACCTGGAGCGGATACGCCGGTATCGGAGCCGGCGGACGAATTGGACCTCCACTTCCGCCACGACCTCGACGCCACCGCCGCCGCCGACGTCTACATCGATAATGTCAAGGTCGCACAGCCCCGCACCAGTACCACGAGCATCGCGATCACGAGCAGCAGCGCGCGGGAGCGTGCGCAGTGTGCGCGAGTACTACCTTAGCCGGCTGGACTTCGAAGATGGAGGGGACGCGGGGTCGCGATGGCACGAGCTTATCCAAGCTGAAGAAGAGGGGCGCGGGGAGGACGGCGAGATGGTGGGTTGGATCTAGGTAATTAATTTGGAAACGCGACAGGAAAAAAAAAAAATTTAGCCATCAGTCAGTCAGTCAGTCAGTCAGTCAGTCAGCGAAAAGACAAAAAGGGGGTACCTAGGCGAAAGCATGTGATGTATGTGATGGCCGCGGTAACGCCCGCATAGGTAATTCGGAACCAAAAAACATGTGCGCGGCGGCATAGTTGGCAGAACAGAGGGGAAAGTCGGTGTTTTAGATCATGGTTGGCAACCTGCATCTATCTATAAGAATTTCGCATGACCTGGTTCCGTGTTTATATTATTATAGTTATAGTCTCGGGGTTATATCTGTTAGGTAGCTAAGGTAGGTCTAGGTAGTTATAGTAATGTCCAATGGTTCGCATATAAATCGCGCGGGTGAAGGGAACCCAACAGTAGAGTCCTCCTTTACCTATCTTGTTCCCCTTGTTCCCCTATGAGTTCGGGATTACGTCACGATACCCCAACATTCTACTTGGGCATCTCAATTGAAGAGATATTTTAATTTAAACCCTTAAACAATTTGTTTAAATTATGGGATTGATTCGTTAGCAAAGCATAGCTCAACTACTTAACCTAGGTAGGTAGACTATGTAGTTTACATACAGCCATAGGACACATTACACCTGCGAGACGATAATACAATTATATGCTACTGCAACACAATACTTGAATGAATTTCAATTCGTTGTTATTCGTATCTTCATGAATCTGCATTGATCCTAAGATATCCTTTCGCGCATGTTTACAACCGAATAAAGCAAAGCAGATCCAGATGGATATCCAGCGACTCAACCGGTGTAAAAACCAGTCGAATTATGTACAAAGAAGTGAAATGCCGACGTTTTGTATTCCCTCGCAATGCAAAATCCCTTACCCCTAAACCTAAACCCCACTTAAAACAAAAGTGATAAAGTAGAAACGGTATCTTTCGAAGGAATTGCCTTAGATACCTGCGAAGATTTTGCCGAATGAGCTCAAGTCTGTCGCCGAAGACATGAGGCTGCCTTCGTTCACCATGAAATACGAGTACTTCTCGACGAAACTAAACTCGTCGCTGTCCAGTCCCTGGGTGACGGATGTCATGAATTGGTCGATGTCGCCATCCGTTGCCGCGAACTCGGTAACCCAGACGGGTTTGCCCTGGC
The DNA here is from genome assembly GCF_022497035.1 of Daldinia vernicosa. Lineage (NCBI taxonomy): Eukaryota > Fungi > Ascomycota > Sordariomycetes > Xylariales > Hypoxylaceae > Daldinia > Daldinia vernicosa. The sequence continues at coordinate 79,537 of NW_025953968.1, read as the reverse complement.
AAGCGTCGTAAACCTTCTTGATGTGGTCCAGGAAGAGGCTCGCGCCGTCATCGCCTCCGGGTCCGTACCAATGAGCAGCGCAGAAGTCAACTTGGCATTGGCCGTCACACGCATCGAAGAACTGGTTAAGCCAGTCGATACCCATTCCTGAGCTATCGCTGCTGGAAATGGCCGGTGAGCTGATCTTGACTCTGCCAGCATACTTGTTCATGAATTGCTTGTGAGCGGTCGCAGCATCCTGGGGAGACAAGTTAGCTTGACTAGAGATATCAGGCTCGTTGAAGCTGAGGAAACTGTCGGATCCTGAGGCAATAGCGGCTTCGGCCTTCTCATCCCAGTTGCTAGAGTGGTCCGAAGCGGGAGACCAGAGCATAGGGTAGTAAGAAATCTTGGCTTGTAATCCACCGGAGTCAGATCCCCAGTTGTACGCCCATGAGATTTTGTCAGTCTGGCCCACCAAAGCGCTAACAAGGTTTGGGTCGTTGTACGCGGCACCTCGCTTGCTGACTGTAGAAGCAGCAGACGACGAGGGAACAGCGGCAGCAGACGACGAGGAAGCAGCAGACGACGAGGGAACAACAGACAACGAGAGAACAGCAGACAACGAGAGAACAGGAGCCTCCGTTGACGCGGGTGGTGCGGGATCAGCTGGGGTCTGTGTCTCAGCCGGAGTAGCCTCGGAAGAAGTTGTAGGCGGGGCAGCCTCGGAAGAAGTTGTAGACGGAGGAGGAGCCTCAGACGAACTCGGAGAAGGGGGAATCTCAGAAGAGCTTGGGGCAGGAGAACTCTCCGCTGGAGTAGACTCAGGTGCAGGGCTCTCAGCAGGGGAACTCTCTGGAGCGGGAGTCTCAGGCGCAGGAGCCTCGGCAGATGTGCTTGACGGCGGTAGAGGGTTCTCAGAGGTAGGGTCCGCTGAAGGGGAACTCTCGACCGCGGGAGCCTCAACAGGAGCCGCAACGATCGAAGGAGACTCAACGACTGGCGCTTCAGTGGGTTGATGACCGGCAATGACAGTGTGGGTCACCCATTCAGTAACGACGACGACGTCAGTGTATGCGTATACGATGTCCTTCTTGGGGTGCTTGTGGCGATGAATAGGGCCAGCGCAGACCTCCTGAACTGAGGCTGCAGCGGCAAGCGCCAAAATGCTAAGCTTGGCATGCATCTTGGTCGATTTTCGTGATGGTAATGATTGCTGATGATGTGCTATATGGTATTCTTAGTGTAGTCAATTTCACTAGTTATGTAAGTTATGCTCCGTATTCTTTCGAGAATTGTTGCTGCGATTTCCGTTCAAGGAGTGTTAAGGTGCCAGCAGTCCAGTCAAAGGAGGGAAGAGACGTATCAGATGATACTGTCAGAAATGAATGAAATTGTCGAAGGGGTTCTGTACGCGCTGCGTATTGGGGTGTACCGGCGACGAGACGGGAAGCAGGTCGTGCAGTCTATCAAAGACGCAGAAGGAATGATGCGAGTTTGATGAGAGATCAGTTGCACCCTTGGACAATAAATATTGGTTGTAGTTGCGGCCGTGAGTGTGCGACGTTTGACGGAGGACAACACACAGAGCGTAGCTATTGAAGGTAGGCAACTATCAACTCAAGGCCAGTCACAACTAGGTGAGGCAAGTAGGTCGAGCTGGCGACCTTTTAGAGGAAATTTACACGAAGGGAGAAATGAATGTACGGGGGTAAAGAAAAGGAGCGGTGATTCTCGATGGAGATAACCGAGATGGAAAATAACGGTGCTGAGTGAAAAAAGAATGGATAAAGGGTCCGTGGTTGGAGTTTTATGTTGCTGACGGCTACGAGGAAGTAACGAGTGTGTGTGTGTAAGTGTGTACCTGCAGGTTCATCCAGCAATCGGGATGCCTGTGGGGCAAAGGGGGGGGAAGACAAGGAGCTCCTTCCACTTTCTAGTGGCTAGACTCTCCTGGCCAGCCGCTAACCGGGGTAGTTAGCGTCTTTTTAGCTGCAGGAGATGCTATTTAGGGCCGGACTAAGCGCCAAGACTGGAAAGAATCGTACCAAGTATCGTCCCGTGCACTAAAAGATCTCTTGGAAAGTCAATCCGATTAGCGCAAACCGATTCAAAGTTGACGGGTTTGTACCCAAGTACTAAGATGCGAAGCACCTGTCCGCCAGTTCAGACGGAAAGTCAGCCAAACCCGTGGCTTCCTATTGGCGCTTTTGGGACAATATTGAATTGATGACAGGTACGTACATGTAGGTACCTAACATACATACATGTGCCCACAATACATCATGCAGGTACGTCTACTAGGCGGTTGGTTGGGTACATTCCCACTCACTGTTAAAGGCTATCATAGTGTAGTTGAAAGTGCGCAACTTGGTAGCTTCTGATATAACGCATCAAACAAAATTCAAACATATGTCCTCCTTATTCCTGGGCATTCACTTCCAGATTCACTTTATCAACAGCCTCATGCTTCATGCTAAATATACTTTATCAGCCTTCTATGAAGGGAAGGTTCGGAGAGGAAGTGTTTAATGTTTCCTATTGCGCCATGTTTACGAGGACTATCAAACAAATCTGCCAAGCGCAGGAAATCCACCAATCAAAAAACAGAGCCACCCGACTTTCGGTTATAATAACAGGTCAGACGTAGCGCATGCAGGTACCGCTGCTAGAGCTGCAGGAACAAGGCACGCATACCTAAACAGACCGCTTAACATGAGGAGCGATGGGCTCATAGTGGGAGGAATTCAGGGGCTGTTAGAGATCCGTGGGTTAGTATAGCCTTGTATTTTTCTATCAAATTCAACCTTGAAAGTACTCCATAATACAACCCAGCATCCCTGCAACAATCATTCCTCCTATCCAACTTCTTGATTCGTTCTAGAATTCGTCGCAAATACATACCCGTAGGAAGATGAATATTGTTACAAATACATTGTATCCCAGTTCACAACCTACTTCAAAACAATATCAGCTATCATGTTATCGGTACCGAGTTCCTTTTCCAAATTAACATACCTACCTTTTAGTTAATCTACAGAACGGAAGGGAAAGAAGACAAACGGACGCGCCCACCAACTGGAACAATGCGCGCTCTTTTCAATAAACACGATGGCGGTCTCAAGTACAGGAAATGTATATACAGGTTCAGTACTTTCCAACCCTGATTCGATACGATTCGATCCACGTGTGAGCTATGAGTGGTTGGTTGGTTGTGGCAGCCCGACCGAGAGGCTGCTTTTGCGCTATTCCGCTCTTCTCCTCATCCCGGCGCCACCGTTTCTGCTTATGCCTTGCTTCCCTTCGAGTTTAGCGTCTTACGTGGACAACATGCTGTGTACCGGCCACCTGGTGATCAACGCAGGCCTTGTATATAATTGACGAGAGAGAATGAAGAAATGTTGCCCTACATACAATGACGTGGTTGTGAGACGGGAGCGAAATTACTCCCCAAGTAATATCGCTACGAGTAATTGCAGCACAGCGTTACAATGCGTTGCGGTACAACTCTGGCGGGAAACGGCATCAGAAGGTATTATATTATTATGGGCTTCCATGCCCACAGGCCCATATGTTCCGCTCCCCAAGTTTCTGTGCCCCTTGTCCGTTGTAACGGCACATCAAAGCTTGGCTTTTCCTCCCTTCGGATACTAATCGGGCGATCTTTAATATTAATAGCCACCACGAATTGAGTCGGGCAACAATAGGCTATTGCGACGTCGACATAATCCAAAATCCACAGCTGGACGCTTTTCAACGAGGAAGTGTTTGCTGGTGGCTGGTTTCTGCCAGCGTCGAAGCAAGCCTATCTACAAAGAAAAGAAGCTAGATTACTTTACGAGAGACATGTGGCTCGGACTGGCAACCTATCAGATTTCAGGGACAATGGCCAAATTTGGCTGCGCTGACTAGGCAATCTGTTGATGCATGGGAGTGTAAGGGGTGTAAAATGGTGAAATTTCACGGAAATAATCCTCATCCAGTGCAAGCCATGTGTAAGGAGATATTTAGACACGTCACTCAATAATATAATAACTTAGTGACGGGCTACTCATTGGGCAGGGAGTCGAGAACATAGAGAACTATATACCTTCATACTGGCACTCGTCGAAGACGTAAATATAGGCGCTGTTTGTTAGTGGGCTTGTTCTAAACCGTTTGAATGAAGAACAAATTAAATCGATAGGATTAGGTAGGTAGTTACATATCTCGGCGAATACTTCGCGGGAGTGTCCGAGCCGCATTATGAATCTCGGTACGTACCCTAGAATGATTATCGTGGGTTTCTGACCACCATGATTCATGTTGTGGGTTGTCATGATAGTTTTCACGATCATATAGTTATCCTAGATAGCAACTGGAAGCTACCTCATACGTACCTATGTACCTAAAATGCCTGACTTACCTGAGGTATGCTGAAAGCTACCTAGGTACGTATCACATGATACGCGTAACAAAGCTCTCCTTCCATCTTGTGTAACCATTTTTCCTAGCAATCAAACCATCTTTTAGATAGGTGCATTGACCAGTCTTATCGTAGAAATGATAAGCTATTTTTAATCAAGCCTTTGTCACTGGGAAAGTAGTTGAGTGCAGGTACGTACGTGCTCTTTCTCAAATGGTTTGTTTCTGCTATTGTTTACGAACAAAAAAACTAAGCAAGAACAATAGTTGTTATAACAACCTTCTGATACAAAGCTTTCGCGCGTAAAACTACAAATACTCCAATCGGTTCTTCAAATCATCTACCTAAATCTTTTCACCTTTTTTTTTCCAACCGACTCCATCAACTTTCCCAGAGGGCTCCATTCTTCTCCGTTCATCAATCTGAGCAATATCCGGCCCCGCATTACCTACAGGATCACCGTTCCGTCGGGTGCAACCAATACTACACATCGATTTCGGTCCGCCCAATTCCGATGTCTTCCTATAGCGAACACTCGTGCTCAAGTTGCAACTCGGATGCCGAGTCGGTATCTTCTTCAGTCCTCTACGTCGAGCAGGAACCATTCGACACATTTAAAAATCGAGTCCTTGACTTGGCTCTTCACAAAATCTGGCCCGATGCGACAGCGGATGAGATCATCATAGAGCGTATGCTCGGAGGTGGATTTAACCGCATCATTGGCCTGTCTCGGCATACAGCTCAACAACCCGACAATGATGTCCAATACATTCTGCGCATTCCCCGCGAGAGAGATGAGCCATTAGACAGCCAAGTTGATACTCTACGATATTTACATGAACGTTACAACATTCCGGCCCCAAAGGTCATCAGCTTCGACCACACAGACGACAATGAGCTCAATTCTAGATACATGATCCAGAATCGCATCACCGGAGAAACCCTGTTATCATCTTATCCAAGCCTTACCCATGAAGAGCGATGCAGGGTCGCATGGGAACTTGGTCATGTTTATTCTGAACTATTATCCACTAAGAGTGCAACATCCACCATTTTGGTGCCGCCTGAAGAAGAGTAAGTACCCCTTGAATCAATGACACAATAGTGTATAGAGCTAACAATTACCAGAGATATTCGAGATCCTCCTATACCCCAAGATATCGGTAAGATGCTTCTCGATATCTTCCAGAGTCAGAAGGCTGCCGAGTTAGAAGCCCGGCCGCGTTCCATCATCAGACCCGAGCTTCTTGATCAGTTCTGCAAGATGACCTCTGGTTTAGCCAAGGATGGTTGGTTTGAGGACTGTCACATCTCTTTAGCACACCTAGACATGGAGCCGCGCAACATACTGGTGAATCCAACGTCTGATACTGAACTACCGATCATCTCCGCAATTCTAGATTGGGACAGCGCCATCTTCGCTCCTCAATTCATGTGCTGCACGCCGCCACTATGGCTATGGGCATGGTCAGATTACGAAGAGCAGGACGAGCGTACAGTAAATGACATACCACCCACACCAGAAGGACGCCAGTTGAAACAGCTCTTTGAGGAGGCAGCCGGTAAAGAATATATTCGGTTTGCTTGTCAACCGATTTATCGGTTTGCGAGACAGCTTGTTCGCTTCGCCGTCCAGGGTTTATTATCCAATGAAGACTACAATGAAGCCAGAAATATGCTGCGAGAGTGGGAGGACTTCTGTGATGAAACTTGTTCTGATGAACCAAGCAATGTTTTCGATGAATCAAGCAATGATTCCGATGAATCAAGCAATGATTCCGATGGTGAGGAGGACGAAGATTCGGACACAGAAGAGGAGACCACTATAGAACAGTATGTGCCGATTGTCACCAAGGCAGCTGAGAGTTACACTATAGAACAGTATGTGCCGATTGTCACCAAGGCAGCTGAGAGTTACACTATGCAAGACTATGGTACTACTACTTGGTCTGCTGAGGATGCCACTATACGGCAAGATGAGAACACCACGGCTTGGCAACATTAGAATATTCTCGTCCGTTAGTTTAAGTATTTCTGTTTAGGAAGATGAGTATTTGGAAGTCTAGGGTGAGAGCATTAGTGGGTTGGGGATACGGCAATCCATCAATATCGATGGCGAAGTACCCATGGGACTTGTACTTTAGTTATCCAAAGATCCAAACAATATAAATAGACATACCCCCTAATAATCCCATTGTATTAAAAGAAGTGCTATTTTGCTATAAACATCCAAATTAAAAACCCATGTAGAGATCATATCATATTTTCCCCTCCAAGACTTATATAGGTACGTTTATATACGTAGCTTAACGGGAAGGCCTAGGATTAATATGATGATATTCATTAGATCATACGCGTATCACTGTGGATTTAAACAGTATCAAGAACGCGTCTAAAACTTCCAATAATGTCATGACCCAATCACGCTGGAATATATACTAATGAGGTGAGGATATTTCTTGGAGAGATCTATATACGAATGGAGGCTATACCATGCAGGAGGTTCAGCTCATGCTCAATGATATATATATTCTTAAGCACAAGTGTACAATTATCTACCACGAGCCATGTCTCTTTGCTTTCCTCATGATCGCTATCCCTACCCTAATGACATCACCAGTTGCATTACCCTTGGAAACCCATACTTATTTATCCCCTTCCCATTACTATGAGTACGCTGACGGCTGGCTACCACGATACCACCTGCTGCTGCTGATGAGGCCTGCATTACGGGCCTAACAATTTACTGTATGAATCATAACAGTCAACCATTAGCGTGCGTAGGGCACATCAGAAGCACGATTGTTTACCTAGACATTAAGTCATGAAAATAAAGCCCTTACTCATGTAGAAAACTAGGAACAAAGGGTATCCAAAAAAAAAAAAAAAAAAATGAATTGCTATAAAAAGCAGCTGTCAAGTGCTGCCAGTCCAACTGCCCCTTTATTGCATTGTTACATGACTCCTTAACAACGACATCTAGGTCAAAACACGTACATGATAAAGAAACTTCAACCATGTTTGCCAACGGTATGCCTTTCTACGAACAATACCTTTCGAGGATGTTTGTTATCATACAGCTCATGACAATTCACGTACCTGTGAACTAGCTTATTGTTACGTTCAAAATAATTTGTTATGCCAAGTATTTAACAATGGGCTGCGTACTCTGCTCAATGTAAATATTCCTAGAGAGTTCATCATACAAACCTCGGTTCCAATAGCTTCACACAATTCAAACCTGAGATACCACAGAGAAGCATACTCCTAAGCCTCTTACAAAGCCTACTTCCCCTCGACTATCCTCACGCGACTTACCTCGTCGTTACCACGTCGATCAACTCGATCTTCGATCACCAACAAGGTACGGAGTAATTTATTATTGATACACCTACTTACTACATTCCCCCATCTAACTCCATACGGTTATTTAGTCTTCACCATGCCGAAAGATTTCAAAAGAAGTACCCGCCATCACTGCCCCTTGAAGAACGGGAGCAAGGGCAACTGTCGTCGTCTGAATGGCTACTGCTCAGCCCATCAGATCAAGTGTATGCAGCACTCAACGATCCACCTCCGGGGCGAGCCCTGCATGGATTGTCAGGTAAGTTAATTTCTACACGCTGAGCGTCATTTAAGTTGTCATACTAATATCTGGATTGTAGAGAGAAGCACAACGGATGGCAGAAGAAGCAGCTAACGCTTCCGCGGATACAAAGGACGAGAGCAAGTCCAAGAACAAGAAAGTAAAGAAGTAATCTGGTTATGCTGGATGCGGTCGTTGTCTTTTGCTATTTGGTTCAGTTGGGTGGTCGAGCCGGCCCAATGGTTGTAATTAGTTTTTCACGAGTTACGCCACAATACCCAATAAACGAGACTCGATAAAAACCGAACCGAACACGTTGGTAGGACATCCAGGGTTCGATTTCGACGAGAGCTATGAGGTAAGGGTGATTAACAGTAATCCTCTCTAATTTCTAGGCTTCACCCGTGTCGAATATCGTAGATGTGCCCTCTTCCCGAAGACCTACTTAACGCATACGCAGTAAAGGCATCATACTAGTGACGGCTATATCTAAGATTGTAACTCAAGTATATATATATTATTATATATATACATGTAAGTGTGCTTCGGTTTCTAAAAACTTCTCGCCATCGTTCGCGGTTGCTTAGATACTGAGAGCATGACCCCTATTCTAGGTAGGGATTGTATTATAGCTTAGAAAAAAACGAAAAAAAAAAAAAAATAACCGGCTTTTTCATTATTCAACTAGATTGTTATGTGGATCCTTAACAACAGTGACTCAGGCACTCATTGTAATGAGGCAGTCGCTGCCTGCGATTGTACGCATATATAAACAATAGCTAGATCCTAATCCTGTAATCCTAATAATAGCCAATACAACAACAATGTCACCATAATCCAGGGAATCACAATAGTATTTCTAGGGAGATACTATGGGACTACTGACGTTACACAGGGACGAATTTGGTATTATGTAGCTATTGCCCACTATACTTTTAAGGTAGTTACGCGGAACTAGAAAACACACCTTATAGATGGCTGTGTTATTTAACCTTAAGTAGCTGTTTGACTAACCGTTGGTGTCACATAAGACTTAGAGGAATAATCTAACAGCACTGTTATTATCTCTTCGAGAAGCTTTGAAGCAGCCCACCCCCCTTTTCCTTTCCTTTGCGTTTCGATTCATCAATCGCATGCTCTGATTGGATAAAAAATAAGATGACATCCTTGCGGCTAACATATAAAACAAAACCTCATCGGTCTAACTCATTGCGCAGTCCGCACAATGTTTTATTGACTGCTACTGTTTATCCAAGTAGACAAAGCTAACGCAGCTAAGAGTGATGAGATTCAGTTCAATCTACGATATTAGTTAAAAGTGCCCAATCAGGTATCATTATCCCGGACTTTAGCTTTGAGCATCGCCACGATTTCAGACCACGTGATTGGTTGATTGCCAAGCCAGACTTGCCTTAACAGAGTCAAGATTCTTTGAAGTTCGTCTTCATGAGATTGACAGTCTTCCTGAGAAGTAATCATCTCATTTGAACTTTTCTGAGCCCAGTATATCACAGGGATAGGTATTTAATAGAGGCTCGATGGAACCGTCAAACCCTACTCAGCCCAGGATCCTCCCTCGTGTGAGCTTGGATAGTGGAAACGGCTTTAATTATACGTACTTCTCTCCAGACGATGACATCGGCTATCTCACCGGCGATGGTGCTCCTGGCCCTATCCTGGCATTGAACAATATATCAAACATTACGTCCCCGACGACCGCGCTCACCAGGAGTAATTTAACTCAGAGACAAAGGTATGAACGGCGAGGCCACACGAAGAGTCGACGTGGGTGTTACAACTGCAAGAGGCGACGCATCAAGGTATTCGAGGCTCGGAACGTATGTATAAGCATTGTAGCTCAAAATACTGATATCAAATAATAGTGTCAAGAAACACGTCCTGCCTGCGCGCATTGTACAAAGACGGGACTGAAGTGTGAATATCCAGCAGTACCACAAGTCATACACCAAGTATGAACCCCTTATAATTATTATTTATTATATAAGAATCATTACCAACAGGCGCAAAGCCACAGAATCAGGTCCCGCTATTCAGTCTACAAGATATGCGGTTCTTCCAGCATTTCTTGCAGACGTGCGTTCCCCATCAACCCATAGGGAACGAAGCCATATGGACTCATGAGATTCCATGTTTATCGCAGAATGTACGCGCTGTAACAAAGTCAATCTTAGAGCCAGGATATACTAATCGACTGGCAATTGTAGTACGAGTATCTCATGCACGCGATATTGGGCTTCGCGGCGTCGAATCTCATGTCGCAAGATCCTAGCCTAGTCACCTTCGCCATGTCGCATCGGCTGAAGGCAATTAGAGCGATTAAGAAGACGCTGAGCGAAGTCCCGAAATCGAATACTTTTGAAGAAGGGAACGCCCTTAGTACGTAACCTTACCTAGCCCCCCCCTTTTCCCTGTATCCCCTATTCTCCGACCCGGGGAGACTACCAACCCCTTAACCCCCTTTTCACGGTTATACAAGATGACTTTTCACTCGCCGAACAATCCTGGGACTAGATATAGAACACACCATCAGACTAAATACCCAAACCTCTTTGCCATCATACCTAAACTATTAATACATAAACCACCCTTCAACTTCTACTAACCAACCTTTCCCCCCTAACCAGTAGCAACCTGCTTCGCGCTAACCTTCCAATCCGTGGTCCTCGAGGACGGCATGGCCGAATTCATGACCTTCTGCCGCGGAATAATCCTAGTCGCGATCCAGATGTTTACGCGCAACACCAAATTCCTCTTCCGCAATCTTCTCGACAACGAGTCCGCCGCGCTCCTGCGCCCCTTCATAGAAGCGCTGCCCCCTATCCGCCGGGACTGGGTCGACATGGCCGTCTCCAGCGTCCGGGGCTTGGAGCCCTTGTGCGAGCACGAGGAGGTAGAAGCCGAGTACTACCGCCTGCTCCTGGACATGGCCTCGGCCCTGAGCGACTCGGCCTTCCGCGCCTACGAGCTCCTATCCAAGCACTACGGATGGTGGATGCAGCTGCCGCACGCGCAGTTCCAGCGCCTCGTCGACCCGGAGAACCAGACGTGCACGCTGCTAGCCGCGCACTGGATCGCCATCAAGCAGATCATGGTCCCCATCACCGAGACCGAGTACCGGCTAGGCGCACGCGAGCCGCGGCACCAGAATCACGACCAGGAAGGAGATAGCAGCAGCAGCAGCAACAAGGACAACGGCAGCATGAACCTAGGCATGGTCCGCTGGCTCAGGTATCTCAACCGCCAGGTCGACGCCGAACACCGGCGCTACAACGACTGGCCCGTGTGGGTCGAGGAGCAGCTCGACAGGGACCCGACCTTCTTCGGGAGGACGCTGTCTTGAATTCCAGCGGCCTTATCCATACTACAATCCACTAACTACGTGATCGTGATCTTCACACATACCTATAACAGACAAGCGGTGGGGCGTAAAGAGGAGCAATTCATCGCATCGGCTTACTTGCTTACCCGACCCTAGAAAGACGACGATAGATACCTACATAGCATCACGACATCAACCACGTGTGTTTTTTAGGCAGGCAGGCAAAAAGCCAACCCACGCACTTCGTACGATAACGCCGGCGATTAGCTCCTTGGCTTCTTCGCCTGACACTTACGGGCCGTCCCTTGATAGACCGAAGGAGCGGCTAGGATCCGGCATTAGACCGGGAGTGCATTCTGGGATATTAAGCCGCCGGCGGCGGTAGTGGTATGCAAGGACCTATTTGCAATATGTATGCACCTTAGCTAGCCTCTTAGATACCTACATTAGGTATGCATGATAAGAATCAAGCTCAGGCTTAGACTCCTCTTCTTACCGGTAATATATCTCTACCTATCTACCTACCTACTTAATAATGCATATAGCCTCATCCCACCAGCAAGCGCAATCGGCATCCGATCAGTCCCTAACCGGGTCTGCCAAACGAACTAACGCACGCACCGGCAATCCTACCCTATGTAAATAATCCCCGAGTCAAATAATCCCCGTCCGGGAACACACATAAAAAAAAATCCACCTTGTCGGTTTCCGAGTGCTTACCTACCTATCTAATACCTAACCACCGGGACTACCCACCGGGACTACCTATCCTATCCGCGGCAGTATTACCTTACATATGTATTCCTTCCTTCGTGCCCAATCCTTCGGAGTTTCCATTTTCTCTCTCTTTCTCTCTCTCTCTTTCTACCTACAATGTACGTAAATACCATTTCATTACCCCCATGCCTCAAAGCGGCGCAGCCAACCCATGTCATGTCCACTTGCTTACCCGAATCATCGGCCAAACCCCATTCCCAGTCCCAATTCGCGGCTTACGCCACGAGCCGTGTATCGCACACATACACACACGTGCCTACTAGGTTACTATACAACGTACCCAGGCCCTATCCCAGCTAGGTATCTCCTTTACCATAGTACATACCATACGTACATACATATTCCTTCCTTCCTTCGTTTGATACCCGCCGCAGGTAAAAATGAATCTCGCGGAAAACAAAAGAACCTCCCGATGACAAATATCACCTAACCTAACCTGATAAGATAAATAAATGGATATTGGATTTACCTACTGTCTTACTTACATACGCGTTTATTAATCCAACCCTTGACTACGGGATGCACATACATTAGTAGCTGCTGCATAAGGTACCTAGGCACTTAAAGTATAGAACCTTGAATGTCGTCTAGATAACCTCTTTCCAAGACCGAGATGACTAACACGTAGGCGTAAATTCTGGATGTTGGGGGTTTTTGAAACGATTGCTATTCATAATGCCTTATTACATATTATTATCGTCACGGTAGTTTATCATCCAAAGGGGGCAAGTACGTCACGCAGACGTGCAAAAGGGGATATGAACCTCATCGTGCCCACCACAGATGTCTATCCTACCTATACAAGCATAGCCAGCTAGTAGACCCGTAGATAAATCCCAAGTGCAAATACCACCAATAGATCTAAATCACTGAATTGACTATACTCAGCTAACCTAACCATTCTTGCGCTCTAAATCATAGCACGATGCCCACCCAACCAACCCGCTAACTCATGGCGTTCCTGAGTCTGACCCAAGATTCCGGGAAGGCCACCCCAATTCAAAACCGGGACGGCAAAAAAGAATCTAGAACCACATTTGATCGAAAAACCTGGTACGCCTTGCTCGAACAAAAAATACGGAGCCCACCGTTTTATCTCTCCTGTTCCACTTTCATGCTCGACTAAGCCATAATGTAAACATCCAATTCTAATAACAAGGCTATACCGGGGTATTTACACACAGTGAAGAAGTGAAAGGTGGAAAAAGAGGAGAATAATATATAATAACCTTAGGAAATAAAAATCAGGGCGTGCCGGCGATGTTTAGGGCAAGTCTCCGCGCAAACTCCCGTGGGTTTGCGACAAAGGCGGCCGAGGTGTTGACGAATGAGGTGCCGTAGAATACCAGCGAGGGTGCAACGCTGACTAGCATGGCACCAATGATGAAAACTAGTATCGGAATCTGTCACCATTCGTTAGCAATAGTATTAATAAAGAGAAGGGACGTATTTACCCAGACAAACCAGAGCATCTTATCACTGCTTCCGGTCTTGAGCCTCTGAGCGTGGGCTCGTTGTAGGTGTTCCTGTTGTTCCTTGGTAATACTGTGCTTATGCCCGATCTCGAGAAGTGCGGGCACTTCTTGCCTCTGTGACGCTTCTTGTGTTTGCGATGATCCTGACGTCGCTTGGTCGAAAAGAGTAGCACATTTCTCGTCGGCTATAGCCTCGGCTGCGGCTGCGGCGGCTGCGGCTCGCTTGGCATCAACATCTCTTTGTGGGAAGATGCTGTTATATGCTGGCGGAGGGCTGTCCTTAACGCCGAATCTAGAGAGATCCCACCACTTACCATCGGCATCTCGTGGGGGTTCTTCATCCCCAGGTTCAGGGCGCTGGCCCCGGATGTTAGGGACGAGAGAGCTGATACGTTGCATGACGGGAGCTGCGTATAGATAGGCATGGTAATCCGGAAGCACGGGTATCTGTGGCATCTGTGGCATCTGAGGCATCTGAGGCATCTGCGGCATTTGCATGTGCGGTAGGTTTTGTAAATGCATTGTCATGGAGTGCTGCAATTGCTGGAACTGCGCCGTAACTTGTTCCCGGAGAGCTGCCATTGCTGCGGTCGTCGTTGCGGGAGGAGCATCAACGCCGGTGGGTTCACGCGGAGGGGCATACTGCGGGAAGCTTGGTCGTCTCATGTTTAGCCAGTCGCCGCCTTCTTCGTTGTTGTTGTTGTTTTGAACTGACGAATCGTCATCGTCGTCACTGCTGTCTTCCGAAGAGCTTGGGCTCTCCGACATGAATTCCTCGCGGTGTGCCGGGTCCCATTGCGATCTTAGGGAGCTAGCACTATTAGCCCTGCTATGAAGTGAACCGTTGCTTCGGGATCTGGAATGGTTCTCGATATGTCGGAGAACTCTGAGCACGTCACTGGATCGAGCAACGTCGGCAGGCGTCAAACCAGAGAGACTTCGCATATTTGGATCGGCCCCTCTCATGATGAGACGCCGGACGATTTCTTGGTGGCCATTCATCGCTGCCAAGTGCAACGGCGTAAAGCCTCCCTTATCCCGCACGCCCACGTTAGCGCCACGTGATAGTAGGCCGGCGACAAAGCGCACAAGCCCGATAGAAGAAGCCAGGTGAAGCATAGTTTGCCCATTTGCCCTTCTGAGGTTGATCCTCGCCTTGTTGGGGCTATCGTCTAAATCAATCAACTCTAGAATACGAAGAAGTCCCTTTTCTACAGATTCCGAGAGATCCTGTTCCAGGTTGTTGAAGTTTGCATTGGGTGTTTGACCATTGGATCCAGGGGAAGGCCCCCAGGAACCACCGGTTGCGGGCCCGTAGATGATATTTCTTGCGATATCCGCAACATCTGTTAGATTATTCCCAAGTTTATTGCCCAGCACAGTGAGTGCTGTGCGTATTAGGCGATGTTCATCATCGTCGACGTATCTAAACAGGGGCTGTTGATTGCCGCCAAATGAATGCTGGGAAGCAACGCCCGGCTGTCTGATTGAAACTGGGACGATCCCAGCGACAGGAGATGGCGGCAGAAGACAAACTAACGATGTCTCGCCCCAGTAGGTCGTAGTAGCGGCTCTTTGTTCCCCAAACATGACTTCCAGACCGCCATTTGTGAAACCACTGCCAAGGATTGTGACCTCAACTCCTCCCGTTTTTGGACCTTCGCCAGGGATGATCTTGTAGATCATTGGTTGCGTTCTACTCGAGTTCATGACCGTAGGCGCATTGTATATATTCTGACTAAGCGAACTATGACATGCATTTTGTATATCATTCCTCACTCGACTCGGACTAGGCGCACGGCTAGGATGAGCCGAGGACGGTGTAGAGAATATTTGAGATGCTGGCACATTGTCGATACTCATGTTTCTGCTTCCTTGGGGGACGCCGATTTCGGCGTTATTGGTCTTGGGTGTAGGTGGTTCTGCCACCTTGGAATATGCTTGTCCTATACTATTAAGGTTCGCCTGCTGTCCATGAAACATCGACTCCGTGGACATTGGGAAGTTTCCCATGATTGGCGAAAATGGTGATGCGGCTGCAGAAGTCACAGCTGATTCATTTTGAGCTCCTGGAGGCATTATCGGTGGCGATTGCCCTGTCTCGAGCCTAGTCATCGCTAGGCCAGTAGGGAGCTTTACCGACCCGCTTGCTTTCCTCTTTTTAGATGTAGGACCGGAAGGACTAGTGGGCGAACCCTGTCTAGACATATTGCGAGATGTTGTTGTAGTAACCGGCATAGATTGGGAATGATTAGCGGGAAGAGCAAATGGAGTAGCCGGTGTTAATCCTTGGAGATCAGAGGTTGCTGGCGACATGCGAAAGGACTGTATTGAGGGCTCGATATGGTGAACGTCCATTGCTACAGGAAGCGGTGGCGATAGAACAGCATTCTGCGTGGCTGATGCTGCCGGGAGATGCGTCTTGTGATCGTCTGTTATCATAATGGAAGACGAAATCTGCTGGGCGACAACATTATCCTGATAATCTTTGATGGTAAAGATAACTTGGAACCCCATCTTCTCTCCGTGATGGCGGCAGTAACAAGCAATGCGCATTGGCGCGTCTACTTGAACGGTACCGTCAGGGACAGAGCGATCAACTAGCCCGGCTCCCGTAGGATCAACCATATGAGGAGTGACTGCTTGCCAATCCTTGATTTCTTGGGTGTTGAAAACGATGACCCGTTGATGCTCAAATCGATTCCACAACTCATCCTCCTCCGGCTTCTTGTGCTTCTTACGACTGGCACGTTTCCGTTCCCGAGTTATACAGCCAGCACATATGCGTACTTCGCCACCATTCTGAGGCTTATGTTCATCATCCTCATTTCCGTCGTCTGATCTCTTTAAACTGGCGGTATCATGCCCGGCCACCGCAGCTCGGCGAAAAGCACGCTGAAGCTTCATAGGGTCTTGCATGGCACTGGTGCAAACTAACATAGTATAGAGTTCGAGCATGTCAGGTGACCGCGCCGCCCCGGGCTTTGCCAGTAACTTAGGCTTCGAAATCGTATGAGTTGGTAAGTGAAGCCTCTTGATACCAGGGGGGAGTGCGTGGATAGTGAGCTTGATTGGGATTTGGGTCTCAACTCGGGATTTGAGAGGCGTAGGTTGAATCACCAGTCTTGGCCTCTGCGCCGGCGCCAAACTTATCTGAGGCGAATAAGACGGAAGACTATTAACCGGCATGCTTGTCGGATCTCGTCTAAAGGGGGGTTTGGGAGCTACGCTGTTAGCACATGGACCCGTTGTAGACGGCCATTGCATCAAGGAATCCCACCGGCTGGACGTGGTGCCAAGATGGTTCGTGATATTATCGGGGGAGGGTGAGTTGTTAAGCATTGTTGCGGGAGAGGTTTCCTGGCTAATTATCATATTCGACGTGGGCGAACCTTCTCTGGAACCACTCGTTTTCAGCCCGTTCATCGACTTTGTTATAGAATGTTGCTAAATACTAGTTAGTGTGAAGAGAGTTAACGCATGTGAGTAAGAATGGGACGGACCGATTGTGTCTTATGATGACCCTTGATCCGCTTAGCGGCAGGGGCATTCGGCATGGAATTTGCTGCTACGGGCGACTCTTGCATGAGACCATTCGTAGCGGGGCTAGGGCTACTAGAAGCACTATCAAAGTCGAAGACACGGGACATTTCCATAGTAGTAGGGTCTATAGTGTCGAACATAAAGTTCGCGTCGATATTTCTAGATTCATGTTCGAGGTTCCAGCCGGAAAAGGGTTCGTCGGTCATCATGGCCTCCGCCGAAGTCTGGCTCGTTTTCGCCGACGTCGAAATTCCGCTTATCATAGACGAAGAGGAAGACGCAGAACCCCGGTGTGAAGGAAGAGCCAGAGCTCTGTTAGGGTTGGCCTGTTCGGGTTGGCCAAGCCCCAACGGAAAAGGCTTTGGATCATCGTAGAGACCTGTGTCGAGTAGTTCGCCGCTTGTAAAATCGAATATATTCGTGCCTGATGAGTGAGCATCTTCGTAGAAGTCGAACTCGTTGCTGGCGGCGAAAGAGGGAGGTAACATCCCCGAATCAGAAGTAAACTGGTTCGTCCCACTGAACGGGGGGGAACCAGAATTCGTCATGGCCCAGCTCACGCGGTTCTTGGGTACACCAAGAATGGGATACTATAAGCAGTTGTGTCAGCGTGCTGGGTAGAAGTCGTGATACAACACAATACCTACCAACAAATTACCCTAGACTGTGTCCACACTGGTGACGTATATAAAATAATAGCAACCCCTAAAGATGCGACAAACGTCAAGATAATCTTCTGAAGTGCTGTCTTCCACCAAGTCCGACCGTATGAGATGTACTATGCTTTGAAGTTACAGCAACATGCTTCTTCTTATTCTCCTGCTCAATTGAAAATATTTCAACGAGTACAAGAGTTTCCAACAACCTCGATAGCAGGTGTTATAGGCAAGACTCGATATCCGAGCGATGGCTCGAGGGTGTTTAGGATTCGATACTTGGGCTCGGATAACGTGCCGAATCGGTGAAAAGTTGCGGTAAGTCCTACTACGAGGTCTGTTTTGCTAGAAGTGCAAACTATAATGATGCCTATCCGTCGCGCTATGGGAATTCCAATACGTCAAAACTCCTAATCAATTGAAGATGACTCAGTAAGGAAAGAGGCGATAGAAAAAAGAAAGAAGGAATGAATGTATTGGCCGTGATGGTGGTGTGGTTTGTTGACTTTAGATTTCACCAAAGGCCGGGATGGGATGTGGGATGGATGATTTAGGATGGGAGAGAGCGCAAGGCGGCACTTTGGATCAATCAATTTGTCTAGGTCCAAGATAGCATCGAACCCGACCGGGGGCAACAATCAGTGTACAAGCGTAAGGTAGTGTAGGTAAGAGTTGGGGTGGAGAATTAAAAGACGGTCGAGGTTGTCTGGGTGCTGGGTGTTCGAGAAAAGGGTAAAGTTCGTTCGAGCACGCTAACTTGGACTATGTAATTAGACCTAAGAGTTAGGTACTATGTACCTCTTGAGACTTTCAAGGTTGTGCGCGGCAGCCTCCCCCCGGTGCCCGGAAAAACCGGGGTTTTCCTATCTTGGATGAGTGCGAAAAAGGTACTTTGAGTCTGCCATAGTATCTCCGAAATTTGTTAATGACCTAGCAGCAAATCATATAGTAATCGACTAATCTCGCTTAACCTACGTGTAACATTGTCGCTACTAAATTCTAACCATGTTAGTGCGGAATCTTCTACTTAAAACATCTGTCGTGTGCTCTACCTTCTGTAAGATCATGAGAGGCACTCTCTTACAAGCTTAACCTTACGCAACTCAAGGCTGTAGCTACAACCAGACTAATAAATAAGCTCAATCAAACCATCGTGTTTTTTAAACCTCCCGCGTTTACCTATGCGTTTATATATATACCTACCTAACCTAATACATACGCGTAGTTCTGCCAAAGAGTCACATCACGCAGTTGACATCAGCTCTCCTCATCTTTGAAACCCTCTAAGCAACGCCGGTCATCGGGCATAGCTTTGACGTGCTGACCACAACTCGCGAGGTTTCTTCGCTTACCTGATACCCTTAAGGAATATACCTAAGACTAATTAACTAGTTACATGACCTGTTACAACTAATTCGTCTTACGGAAACGTTTACGTACCGCTCACGGCAGGTTAAGTTTATAGTCTAACTATACTATTTATTTTTCCTATTTCTTCTACGGTGTTTTAGGGTTGCAGACCATTTCTAAGGTCGATTTCTGTTCCTGCGTCCAGTCTGGTCTGGTCTCTAACTGGTCCCCCAGACAAGCAGACAAGACGAACTTAATCAAGGGTCCTCCTTATCTGATAGGTAAATCTGACTGATAGGTATCTAATGGAGGGGCTGATGACTCTCTATCCTACATACCTGCATACACACTACCTACCTACATACACTACATACAACCACAGCCAACCTCCTTCACGTTATCCACCGCGCATCTCCTACCTCCCTCCGGAAGGTCGTTGCTCTCTCTTTCTGACGACATGCCAGTCTCGAACTCTTGTCCAAGTAAGCGGTGCCCGTTTCCATAGCCGTTTCTGCTTCTTACCTTTCCTTCTCTCTCTAACTACAACTACACCTAACAACTACTACTATTACCACTACCACTACCACTACCACCACCACTACTACGTGTTCTCCGTCTCCGCCATTCGCGCCAATCCACGCATCCACGGGGAAAACTCCCCGATGGCAAAACCCCGTTATCTCCCCGCCCTACTGAGATTATGGAGGGTCACACCAGGATAGAGTCGCACTGGGAATAGACAAACCTTCTCCGTCGTCGCTGCGATGCGGTTTTAGCATACGCGGAATGGGGCAGCTGCTTCGAAATTCTGCTTTCCGCCTAGAAAACTTGGCGGAGTTCAAATGTCGTATCCCTTTGTCTGCAACTTTGTCTGCAACTTCTTCTACGTGTGTTCCCATTCAAATCCCTTCCTCTCTCGTAGCCACCGGACAATTAGACAGTCCAGGTCCAGCCCCGTTGATGTGCGAGATAGCCAGGAGATCGCACATATCGGCATTAATTAAAGAATGGATATCGGTACTTAGATTATGCGAGACCCTTCCGCCTGGATCTTTGTACCTTAGGTAAAAACTGCAACGGTCTTACCTACCATCTTACGATAGATCTACCAAGGTAAGGGTATCCGTCTCGGTGCAGTTGACATATGAAAAGAGGGGAACCGATATATCACCACTTGACCTTTTGGTGTGTATGGGTCTATTCAAAGACCTCGGACAGTATAGCACCCAAGGTTGTGGAGTTGCGATGTCTTCCCCTCTTGCAAGACCGATTCAAATCAACTTCCAAGGCTGAGGCAAGGAAGAAAAAAACAAAGGACCCTTGATCCCCCACGCAGATCCAGGGTCCGTCGTCTACAAGGCTAGGCCAAGCTACAGCCAAGGCGCCCAATTATACAAGAGAGAAAACCACATTAGGAAGATGGTGGCTTAATAGCTGATGACATATATCTATTTGAGCCGATTCGGGCAGTTTGGCTTGAGTAAGCCGGTGTATGATTGATTACTGTAACCGGACATCCGTCTTATGTTGTAGTTAACATCACCGGACTCCGAAACACGAATGAAGTGTAGGAATCTAGTATTTGCAATAGATCATAAAATGAGTGTTACTATTAAATTATAAGACGATCGATCAGGTTCACGACCGAATTTTAAAAGAAAATATCCATCTACCACGAAGATGGAAGCTCTTAAGCGTCCTAGGTAAGGTAGTATTGAAATAACTTGACGAAGCCGCTCTCGTGACTCTAGTCTTTACTTTAATCCTTACTCTAGTCCTTCTGCCTGAATACCACACTGCTTATTGTTCCGCTAGTAGATGGTGAATGCGTAGTAAATGATCGATGTGCTGGCTCTACACTAATGCCTCAGATGTCGCACTGGAAGAAAGAGCAACCAAGGCATTGTTGATGGGAGGATGTCAAATAGTTCACGACGTAGTTGTGGCATCCCTCTTAGGGTCTTGGAATTCTTTACTAGCTGACGACGCTTCATCAGGGAAGCGGATCGTGCGGCTAGGTAAGGTAGGTGACGGTGTACTGTAGGGCGATCCTGATACTAGCTCCGGAGTTTTCGAACCCGCTTCAAGATTATCTCGAGATTCGACGAGCTCGGTAGCGTCCACCGTAATTCCCGTGTGCTCCGTAATGATGGAACCACCGACCCTATAAACGGGTCACACAGATACGGAGCGAGAGTCGGCGGAGGTATGAGTCGCTGTCCCGTCCCTAGAACGGCTCCGTGGAGTTATTCGTGCACCTATTCGGAAAGGTAGATCCTCAGATGTGGACAAAGTCCTTGAAATAGTTCGAGGGAGGTAAAATCCAAACTTTCCCAGGGGGATACTAAGCCCGTGAACAACCTAACGAGTGATGAGTATGATATCGACATCCGCAGTAAGATAGGACGACACTTACAACGCTGCATATTACCATGAACCAGACTAAGACCGATACACTCTCTTTGAGATGAGCTACATCCCACCTCGCCACATTTCCTTCGTCAGGGTTCAATGTGTCGATGAATTCTAACGTCACGTATAGATAGAAGATGGCCGAACATCCGATTGGCCCAAAGAAACCCATGAAGACTGCCTGTTGGAAACCATTTATCTGAGGGATTTTTTTATAGAATGCTAGGATAAATGGTAGACGCCGAAATAGCAGTATTAAGATTCCGAGTGGGACCAGGCGGTAGATCGGAATGATGCTATTAGCCACGAAACTATGCCACTATATAAGTATGCTCAGTTAGTATTTACTAGTTATAGGAAACATTCGGCGTAACTAATTCAGGAGACTAGTTCTGACAAACGTTACTTGCGTGAGGCTCTGAATCCTTGCATTACAATAAGAGTGAATAAAGAACACAGATATGTACATACCGGGCATACCGCGCCATACCACATGAATATAGTCACGTTGAGAAGCATGTCTATAGTGGGTTGTAGAGAGCTAGAAACAGAAAAGTGGTTAGTGGAGGTTCCGCTGATACCAGGGGGTCGCTCTAGGACATGGAAGAATACATACTAATCCACAGTTAGCACACAGATACGATAACAATAAATTCAATATATATGCGTACGAACCTCATCAAGTGTTTCCAAGCGGAACCAGTCGTCCCAAGTAAAAACGTTCCCGGCAATAAAGCAGGCCAGAATATCATCGCTGCCGATCATACCGCAAGTCCCAGTAATGAAGAGTGCGAGCGAGAATGCGAAGACGAGGAAGCTCTCGCGATCCACGAATTTGTGTTCTTCACAGAAATGAAGCAACTCCTTAGCGATCCAGCCAACGACCGCGCCGTATACCACGCTAAGAAGGATAGTATATCCCCAGGTCTCTCCAAACCATAAGCCTATAGCAAGGCCGGCACCCCCTTGCTCATTTACGCCACCGTCGCCAATGTACTTGATGAGGTATAAGGCAAAAAATAAGAAGGGATATCCGAGGCCATCATTAGCTCCAGACTCCGCGATGATGATCTTCTGGAGGTCTTTGGGGACATTGTGATCAGCGAACCTCCCCTTCACTATAACATTGGACAGTACAGGATCGGTTGGCGTCACACAAGCCCCAATCGCGAGAGCATGAAGGAAAGGCAAGTTTGGCACTAGGCCCCAGACGAGTAGACTTGTTATTATCCACATCGCCGTCATGATCGGCCCTAGAAGTAAAGCCAGCGGTTTCCATTCTTTCTTCAAATACCGACTAGGTAGTTGAACGCCGGCTAGAACAAGCTGGACTCCGAGAACAAGGCGAGTGAAATATAGCGTCTATAATGGAGTGTTAGTTGTGCCGATTTAAATTACAGATGACTCGGGTAATTATAAGACTCATATGTGCTACTTGTCACGGTCAAATCTAATAAACAAGGGGAGCTGCTTTGACTTAGAAGGATGAATCTTGAAGGATCGCTTACGATCGCATTTAAGTTTTCTTCCGAGCCTGCATATTCAAGCGGGCGGACAAAGTTAGCAGCGTGGGGAGAGAAGACGAGGCCAGCCAGGAGTGATATGACTAAATAAACCGTCAGCCCTCTATCTCGAGCATTGTTGAACTACTGTAATACTTACGGGCTTCGGAAAGATAGAAATTCTCCTTGAGAAGGTAAGATACCAGACCGAAGACTGATATCCAGCCACCCAGCACACTAACGATAATGTTGAAGTTGGTAGGGGCGAGAGTCGGCATTGTTAGTTAGAGTAGAGATCAAACTCGGATAGACTGTCAAGTAACTCCTGAATCGTCCTTGCAGCAGCGCAAGGCAAGTAAGCAGTGATATGCCGGTGAAGTGAATGTTATTGAATCATTTGGTTCGGATGAAGTTGCAGTGGACGTCAAGTTAACCGCCACCTTGACTCTATGTACTTATTACAACGAGATGGTTTGAACGATTGGGTTACCAGCGGTATTGGTCTAGGAGGTAGGTACTGTTAGATGCTGCTCTTTCTCTGTCCCAATGAGCAAGATAATCGACTTAGTGATTTAGATATAAAAACATCACTTAAACTCTATGATTAGTTAGAAAAGAGAGATGATGCTCTTGGCAGATAGGTACTTATACCTATCGGTCCATAGATCTGTGAGCGGTGTAAGGAAGAAAAAGAAAGGACATGAAGGACGGCGAATTAAATCAATGGAAGACTTTGGCTGCTTCCGTACTCCACTTATAAATCAACTAACTATCCAGCTATCTAAGATCGGTAACTTCCACGGCTTGGCGCACGGGAACTTCAATGCTTGTTCTTGTTACACAACTAGATAGTTACATAAAAACTGGACATTTGAATCATGTAGTTACCTACAAACCTAAAGATTTAAATTACAGGTACATCTGTAGAACACGGCGTGGTACCTTAGTAGGTAATTACGCATTTCTTACGTGGCAGGTATATCTGATATCTGATATAAAAAAAAGCAAAACTTTCCAATGATATCTTGCTCGACGGAAACCATCTCATATGATTTTGCTTCGGTCCGAGTTCGCTGTGGCTTTCCAGAGTTGCATGTCATGAGATTAGGCATCAAGTTTATACTATTTTTCTTCTATTTTTATTGGAGAGTTTAATCACCGTTGCCCAGAAAAAAAGTAATAATTAGGTAGCGATAGTGTATCATTGTTTATGTATGTATCCTTGTGTGTCAAGGCGGCAGATTATATTATACTGCATTACTAGCCCGACCAGTCGTATCTTGTTCGTAGGAACGTAATAGTTATATCATAAAAACTAATCAACATGAAAATTTAAAGCAGGTAAAGAGAGACGGTACTCCCCTCTGGCTGGTATCATTGCGCGTTACCCGGCGTTAGCATCGTGAGCCTATCGAGGTGCACCTCATGAGCGATGTTCGGATCTTAATATGCAGGTCACCGTGATACACATGTTTACATCATCTGTCTTGCGCCGTTCACGGCGAGTTCGTCTGCCGCTACATTTCCGGCGTCGAGAGCGTGGCCCTTTACCCATTGGAAGAAAGTTTTCGTTCCAGCTTCCGTGCGCTCATCGATCTTAGCCCGGATGGCTTCGACGAGATCTTTATTCTTCACCGGTCCGTCTTTACTCTTCCAGCCATTCTTCTGCCAGTTCACGTACCATTCTGTCGCGCAACTAATCGAATATTTGCTATCCGAGAAGATGCGTATTTTTTGGTCGACCGGTACAGTTTCTAAGGCTCGAAGAATGGCCGTTAATTCAGCCCGTTGGTTGGTTTGTATTTCACCCTGAAGGCGCTCTGAGATATTCCTATGCAGATATACGTTAGTAGATAAACGAAAAGAAAAAAAAGAAAAAAAATCGAAACGGCTTCATAACAATTACCTTTCGTCACCGGGTCCAAAGTAGACGCCAACGCCAGCAGCAGCACCAACACGCCCGTTGGCAAGGCTGCTGCCATCCGTGTAGACGTGTAGGACGTCCTTTTCATCTTCAAGCTGCTTACCGGCATCGCCGCCTGTGGACTTCTTGCGCTTCTTTGAAGAAGGCTCGGCACCTTCATCTCTTAAGAGAGCGTCCTGTGCCGCCTCATTCCCGTGGGTCCGTATGTATTCTATTGCACCCTCGCGAGTATCAAATCTCTTGTATTTCGGACCCTTCCATCCTTTAATCGCAAGCGACGCCGTATCCCAATCGGTGTAAACTCCGGGTTCTCTACCGACAGCCACCGCATAGAATCTTTCTTCGCCCGGGACGGTGGCAGACGTCTTCTTACCGGCAACATACGCCTCGGCGTCCTCCTTGCTGAGGAAAGACTTGTCTATAGAATTATTGTTAGCTCCTTATTTAGCATCTAACGGGTGTCCGGCTTACCTACAGGAAGCACCTCTGAATCCCGCGGTCTGCTCCTGGCATTCCGCCCAAGTTAAATAGACACCCGGGTTTACTCCAGCTCTTACGGCATAGTATTTCTGGGCATCGGCATCCATCTTGCGTTTCCTACTAGTCTTGGCCGCGGTTGTATTAGCGGGTTGCGAAGCGGATTTCGACGCTTGACCCTTCTTCGTTGGATTTATCGGCATGTTGAGTGACGGAAATGGTATCGGAAATGGTATCGGAAATGGTATCGGAAATGGTATATCTTTAATAAAACCTAACGCGATTTCACTTGGCCATAACAGCCCGCAGGATCCCGTAGATATAGTAAGTTGTCGTACTTGTTCGAAACACGCGGCTTTGTTGCGGAGAACAGGAGAGTAACAGGTTGCTGCGGAAGCAAAGGTGCGTTTAAGGCGGTGTCGGAGGAGTCAAAGGAGTGTCATTTTCATTGAAGACGGGTAATTAAGACCCCCAAGAGAGGATCAAAGGTGGCGTCCGTTCTCGTCAGAGCTCTCCCTGTCTATTCTTTCTACGATGCGAACAAAATGCAAGTACATGTAAGTCTTGGGGAAGAGGGGAATCCTCATCAAAGCAGTTGGCCTCAGTCATTGCATACCCGTGGGCATACGAAGTAAGTAAATTCATTTTAGGTACTTTAAGAGATAAGATAAGACGTTATCCTACATAGTCAGGTACGGATTAGCATGTCCTAGCTTTTAGGTTCCCACTTTGGCGGCTCGTTGGAACCGCTCACTCGGGCCTACCAATGCCTAACGATTTATCCCCTTTATGTATATATCCATCAATCGTGTATAAACATCATAGGAGGTAGGTATAGATTCGCATATACCTACCTAACCTTGGGTAATGCTAATCACGGAGACCAGCCAAGGTATTTTGATAATTTCTTGCCATTAGGTATAGCATACATGACGATCTAGCGTCGGTCCAAAAACATACAACGAATATCCTTTGACCTCTGTCATCAAGGACTTGCCTATGCTGATCAGGTTCGCGGTCCAACTTATACATAAAATGTCTTGAATAAAACGGGATGCATATGATGCCCTAAGTGTAGTTCCCTTCATAACCATGTAACCATGTAACCACGAGACGCCGCGCCTTTCAGTAATGCCAATTCCGGCAAGGGGACTACCTAATTCCTCTGCTTGCCTCAAAACCAAACTCCGTGGATGCGTAGGGGGGTTTTACTGAAAAATATTTATGCGTGCAGGTGCGCATCGACTGGCAAGCTCTCAATACTGTCCGATTCCCACTCCCAGCCCAGGAGAGTCCAGTTTAACTCCTTGCGCCAGTGAAGTCCAAGGCCTTGACCTCCACCACATAAGCCTTCCCCACAAGCACCAGAGGCTCCGCACATATCGTAGCCTCGATCCTCGGAGCTCATACCACCTGTTAGCGGCATGCGATGACGAAAGACGATCCGGCCCATTCGGGAATGTAAAATTGCCATGGCGCACATTGTGCACGGTTCATGGGTCATGTACAGCTCAAGCTCATGACAGAGGTAACCATCAGGGCAAGGGTGGTCTTCGTCGAATACTAGCTGCTCATCGCTAAGCAGAGGCTTGTCTTGGAAGGCCTCAAAGTCCACCATCTTCTGTTCAGATTTGGGTCGATCCTCAGCCCTCACTAATTTCTGCGCCACCATGCTGATAGCCCTGAGTGCTGCATGAGCCATAGGGTTTCCGATACGTCCCGTCTTCTCTTGTTGGTGCCAACGAGCATCGGCCGCGATGGCAACAATCTGGGTCGTCTCTTTTGCCTCGGGATCCGATTTGGTAGAGTCCTGGGCTTGGGCCTCTAAGTTTGAGGCATCCGGCTGTTTGACGTCCTGTACGATACCATCAGGCACCTCAGCAGCAGCACCGTGTGCAATTCCATTCACACCTTCATCAGCTTCGGGACGAGAATTGCAATTGTCACCGTCGGCCCCCGCACCCTCGCCGTTGGAAAAGTCGGATTCTCTAGCGCCTTCTTTTAGGGCAGTTTGTTTTCCAGACTCATTCTTTCCGGGTATCGTACGCTTGACGATAACAGCGCCGATAGGCTCTCCATAACCGGCTTTCTGTGACTTTTTGGCGATCTGGTGCGCCAAGGTCATCCATACGGAGGCGTCGCGGGAGACAACCGCCTCCGTTCGAGAGATAGTACTTGGGTGAGGGCCAAGGGGGTTATTCTTCCTGTAGACCGTCTGCCAGAACTGTTGTGACCACATGTTGGCCTGGACCTGAGAAGTGGGTGCCAATAAAGGAACAGGGATTGTCCCTACAAAGATGTCATCCCTAATGTCATCAATGTTGGCGAGACCTTTCACCAGTTCGTCGTAGGACATCTCATCCTTAGGACCAAGCACGATGTAAAGCCAGTTGGATTTCCCAAGATGAACCTGTCGTCCATTGCCTTCATTCATGAACTGGGTCTTGAGATGAGGTGGTATGTCGGCGGGCTTGACGCACCGACGCAGGTGAGGGAGGTTCTTAGCTGCATCATCACCAGCTAGAGCTCGGGCAATACTATAGTAGGTGGTGTTAGCTTGTGGTATAATTCATAGGGGAAGCAGCCAGACTCACTTAACAACATCGTTAGTGACTTTATTGGGAGCTCGCGTGACATAGGCTAAACCGAGCGAAAGGTTGTCTCTCAGTTCGAGTATAGTCTTAAGAGGTACTAGAGTTCCCAAGGCAATATCGGGAGGGATAATATGTCGGGAGACGGGGTCGAGCGCCTCGACAACTTCCTTCATGGAATCGCTCATAGCGGTAACCCCCGAGACAAGGCGTCAAGTTTGTTTAGGTGCCGAGTTGAGCTAGACTGTAGAAAGATGACCACCAATTAGAAGTGCAAGTTTGAGGTAGGAAAAAGTTGGGTGTGGGCGCAGGCAACAAGGCAATTTTGTTAGGAACTGCGAGGTTGGTTGCGAGGTTGGTGTAGTAATTAGAGCGATGGCCAGCCGAAATCCAAGAATCGATGGATCCAGCAGGATCAGATTAAACGAGAGAATTGATCAAAAATGAGGTTGATGTGAGAGATTTCAGCATTGTGCTGGGAAGTCGGGAAATGCATAGACTGGTGGAGAGGCATAGGCTGCGCTCTAGGAAGATGCTAAATATTTATTTCGTGTCTGAGTCGAGGAAGCCAAGAACCGCGCGATTCTCAGGTCGGTCGAAGAGCACTGTCCGATTTCGAACCTTCGCGGTTTCTAGTAGGCTTGTATGGTATGTCAGTCTTTTACGTATGGATGGTTGAGGAAGCTTGTAGTTGCTCTGTTGTTGTGATTTGAGTGTAGAAATAGTCGATGAGTTAAAGTTGAACCCTTGCAGGTACGGGCTGTTGATCCACTTCATGAATATGGAGGTGGGTCGTACCTGCCTACAGAGACTTGGTGGGGTTTATCGATAGAGCCTCTGTAAATTATAGGGTCCTACCTTACGCACTAAATACTTTACAGTTACGGAATAGACTTCGCTGCCTTTGGTACAAACATAAAGGGCTGAGTCAAGGAAAGCATGTTCGTGTACGTACCTTAAAGAGTGTTATGGAAATTGACGTTCTACAATATACATACATGTAGGTATACAATTTTGTTTTTTGCTGCAATATGACAACATCTGTAGCTGTGTGATTGGTCAATCCTTTCTGTTACTCTTAACGTCTTTAGTGTAACATAAAGGCCAATCGGAATTCAATGAAAGTCTTATATTTATTATTGGGTTGTACTCCTTGCCTGCTTGTGTGAGCGTATATATGTCATAGGTACGCGTATGTAGAAGCCCAGGGCCCCAGCTCTAGAGCCTCAGATTTGCAGATGTGTTTGATAATGTGAAGATCAGAGCCAACTCTAAAATCGCGAGACGATCGCGAGACGATCACGGCGTGCTAAAGACTTTAAAAGTCTATCTACGTACCTAGCATACACTATATTATATATATGGTGTAGATACGGAAGTCCCCATCAAAAGTTTTGTCCATAGGCCAGCCCTTGTTAGCTTTTGACCAGCTTTAACAGGGCTTGGCAACAGCTGTAGGCCATTAAGCGCATGTACTATCCATATTACACTACTTTCGTTTATACATAAGTAATAACTCAAAATCTTCTCCTCAAACAATAAAAGTTAAATAGGTGTATAGAGCAGCTTTTAGTCTTACAATAGGTCTAATTTTAATGTTTTCATTAGCATATTGAAGCTAAAATTGGATGTTATAAAAGCTAAAGTTTTGTATACGTTTATAATCTTGGTTGCCGCATGGTGTCAGGTCCTAGACAGCTGCATCAAAAGCTATCAGGTGGCACGTATAGACAAAACTTTTGATGGGGACTTCCGTATAAGTCTAACAATTATAATAAGCCCAACCATAGTACGATAGTTCAGAGATAACATTACATATACGATGATATGGCGCTTTTCTCAGGTGAGTCTAATGGGCTGAGCATGGTTAGACTTCAACCCTATGATAAGGAGCTCTCAACTCTTAGCATTTATATTTCCGACCCTATCATCTCGTCTCCATATAATACTGTATACATGCATCATATTCTCTGCTGTGCTTACGCAAACACTCTCTATCACTAGGTCAAAGCAAAGCATATAACTGGGAGGTTCTTATGCTAGGGATGCCGGGTTTAATTGCTACTGCAAGGCTGATAGTTAGGACGATGATTTGAGTATACGCGAGTACGAATCCGTACGTTGCATCCTAGCCAACATTACCCTTATCTCCCCTCCCCCCTATTTCCCCGCGAATACTGCGCTCCTGATCCAACACGTGGGGTCGTTATTCTCCAAGGCGACGTTTGTGAGGTATTTATTGGAAGGCGTCTGCACACTTACCCACCTTCTTAATAGCTCAGAAAATATATTCATGACGAGTCTAGCTAAAGTGCAGCCTGCAGAACTACATAGTCAGCATATCTTCCCCAGCTTTTACGTTGCAGTATGTCGTCGGTCTGGCACGTTAGGTATGAGCGCGATGAATACGATATATGGAATATGTAACCGTCGCGGCCATGTGACTAGGCTTAAAGGCGGGCTAAGGTAACAGTTTCTGACCTTCGAGATATTACATACACGCGAGCCTATACTAGAGTTGCGGAGAGTTGTAGATTGGAATGCTGTTCAACAAAGTGCGACCCAGTTTTAGAATGTCAACCCCACGACTATTGGATCTTAGGAGTATGCTGATCTCAGATCGTGAGGGGTTTGCTGACAGGGTTTGCTGGGCGTTCCTTGGGGAAATATTGGGGTATCTGTTTTCAGCCCCCCGGGGGTTACTCGGGCGTGAGACATTGTCCGGTCAGACTCTTATATCATGTCTATGCGTTGAACCCAAAAAAGAACCCCTCGCCAAGACGGATCTCCGGTAAATCTCTCATCCTATGTATACCTAAGGATAAACTACCTAGCTTATACTGTGGCATTGCGTTACCTATATGTCTAAGCCCGTCTCGGCGCCGAGGTGAAGACAATAAAGAATTAACTTGGAAATTGGGATAAGTTGAGAGATATCGCCAGGTTCGGAGTTATGTTGAGTAGGGTGGTAAGTGGCTAAGTGTAAAGGGGGCCAGAACAAACAAAATCCAAGACTTGATGAGGAAATATGGCGATCGATTCGCCGGTTTTCGCTCTCTTACGCCTCCGCGCTCACAAACAGCTTTGATATGTGTAATCCCCGTTGCGCGATAATTACGTTGCAGGTACTGATCCAGACACCACTCTAGGATTTTGATGTCAGCGAATCAGTCGCATTAGCACTTACATGGCACACATCCTAAAAGCCTCTTCCGGTCGCAATACTTAGGGATCCAATAGCAATTAGTCTGAACGGATATGATTGCTCTTCATAGTAATGGAGATATATAGTTACCAATTTTAAAGGTTGAGATGGATGGTTATGGATGCGCGGTTTGTTGGAGAGATTACATACTTGGATATGTACTTGAGTTGTACGGGACACTTATACACTTACACACAATAATTTCTTATACAATACTGCCCTTCTCCTCCCCCCACTGGCTTTGGAAGTTGGAATCTCCATAAGTTGACGACTACTACTCAAGTGCCTACCTATTCAGTCTAAGCCCTGTTCCTTAGTCCAAGCACTCACTACCTACCAATCATCTGAAGACTAGAACGTGGGTTTGACTAGTTAACTTATTGTTACACCCTATTAAACTTTTGGGTGGTCTTAGATCCGCCTTGGCCCTTAGCCATCAAACCAAAGAAGTAGCAGGTAGGAACAGAAATAAAAGGCCGCCGTCCCTGCAAGAAAGCCAAGCCCCTGGACTTATTTATCTTCGACGTCAAAAGCATTCGGATTTCCAGCCTCACCAGCATAGCTTCTCTTGGCCTCATATCGTAGAGGTCTGCCAAGATTAAAATCGGACCAACTGTTGAGCGCAGCCCTGTGGTTGACACTGACCCTGATCATATATTACGACGACTTGCAAAAAAGACGTAAGACGTGTGAACGTTAGAACGTCAGAACGGCAGGACGTCAGACAAACAACGCCGCAACCGCTAGAAAACAAGTCTCAAGACGACATCATAAAGTCCACAACAGCCCACTTACGCCCACCTCAATCGACCTCAATCGACCTGAATCCACCTTGTCGGCCCACAGATAGAGGAGAGGGAGCCACTATTTCCATTCGTTTCTTTCTCTGACAGGGAAAAAAAAGGTGATATCAGAAGCTGTCGAACGAGGCTCAAGAAGACTGAAACTGAAAATATTAAGCTGCATCGGTTACCTCGGTCGCTTTATTCTCGGCCTTCACCTTTCACCTTTAAATTTTACCGTCATCGATCGTCGATACCATTCCTTCTTCATATCCCTTCTCCTTGGCATATTCATACGTGGGTGTTGGTACGACCTGCAGTTCTCTATCGGACCTGTTTGGGGGGAATGACGTGAAGCGACTGATACGAATATTGTATAAAAATTTATTTTTTTACAGTACCGAAAATCATTAAGCGACCTATTAGTGCGGTGCCAGAAAACCGACAAGACGGGTAGGACGGTCAGAAGCTCCTGTCAATTGGCAAGCCCAGCGTCCTTTTTGGGGCATCTTGGGGGGGAGTGTGCAGCAACCTACTGCATCATTACACTCTGTTCCAGCACTACCTTACTTTCTAGACTCATCCGATTCGCCGATCTCGCAGCCTCCCACCCTTCTTTCCCCTATATTGGACGGTACTGTATCTCTTGGTATTGTACTGTCTGCGCTAGCAATCTACGCTAAAAAAAACCTTAAACCAGCTAAGGCTAAGACCCTGAAAAGTCCGGAAACAAGTCGCCTGGAAAATTGGAAACTATGACACCCCGTCTTCACGTAAAGGGAACTGGCCCTTTGGAAGTTGTTGTGCCGTTTGACTGCAGCAATTCTACGCCTCACCAATATTTTCCTAGCTCACAAGGTACGTCTTCGATACTTTTGAAAAAAAGCACTTGATATTCTCCTCATTACATTCAATATTACCTAACCTTAGTCCAAGTACCCAATTCTTTTATTATTATTTTTTCTTCTTCTTTCTTCCTGGTCATCACTAGTCCTAAACAACACATGCAAAGCACCTGTTACATCATCCCACCTCAGATTCTCTTTTAATCCCTGTTATTTGCGAGATTGCATAAATAGCCACCGCTGCTGCATTTCCCTTACCTAGACTTGGCGTTCCAAACTCGGCGCCCCGATAATCGGTTGCATTTACTGCAATTACTGCAATTACTGCAATTACTGCAATTACTGCAATTACTAAATTAACCAACTTTTTTCTCCTTTAGATCGCAAACCTGCACGAAGACCATCACAATCACAACAATCATCGCTTGCAAGAACGGCGATGAACAATCAACATCAGCGTCAAGTTTCTAATTCAACGATCCCTCGATCTATACCTACACCACCAGAGCAAATTATTGCGACCGAGTCTAATCCTCCAACCACGAGCTTCGACGCCGCCCTGGCTACCGTCTCAAGAGATGGCGCATCTGCATCACCACCAACTCCCACTTCCCTAAATGGTGACGGTCCCGTACCATCCCACAAGAGCACACCTATCCAAAATGGACTCGCGCCACCTACGCTCAACAACCTTCCTCACGTTAGTCTCGGCCCAGTTGCGCATCCCTCTGCGCACCCCTCGTCCCTGGCTAGTGCGCTCAGAGCCCTGAATGAGGGGCCTAGCGGAGGCGTCTTACTTCACGATTTCCCTCTACCTCCGTCTCACGATTCCCCTTACACAAAGAGTATCTCGTCTACTGCTCCGGGATCGCCTCGATTGTGAGTTTCATGCTATTCTTATTCTATTTCGAATGCTCTAGTACTAACTACTTGGGATAGTCCACCCCTGCGACAGAACTCCGGCTCCCAAACACCTCGCGTACGACCCCATGCGACAACTCTCAGTATTCCTGGTATGACCCGATCGCTTGTTTCTCCTGATGGGAAAATTGCCGATCGAGATGTCGCCGCAAAACTTGTCATCATTATGGTTGGCCTGCCAGCTAGGGGCAAATCGTACATTACGAAGAAGCTTCGGAGATATCTCTCTTGGCAACAACACAACACCCGGATATTCAACGTCGGAAATCGAAGACGTGTCGCCGCTGTAAGTTCGCCAACCATGAATCGTCAAGATGGTTCCACGGATATGCCAACTCCTACAACGACGATTTTGGTTAACGGTACCCAGCCACCAACTGATTCCCCGGCTCGGAAACGGTCGTCGCCTCAGGATCAAGATGAACCCGCTCCAACGCCCATGGACCAATCCGCCAAATTCTTTGACCCCAACAACGAGCAGGCCTCGAAATTGAGGGAGGAAATCGCCATTGACACCTTAAATGAGCTGCTAGATTATTTGATCAATGGCGGAGGCTCGGTTGGAATCCTCGATGCTACAAACAGCACGATCCACCGCAGACAAAGACTTTTCGATCATATAAAAGCTAGGGAGTCTCAATTAGGTATTCTATTTATTGAGAGTGTCTGCAAGAACCCTCAACTCCTGGAGGCCAACATGCGCCTGAAGCTTTCTGGTCCTGATTATAAGGACAAAGATCCTGCCAAGTCATTGGCAGATTTCAAGGAGCGCGTAAAGGCATACGAAAAAGCATATGTGCCCCTAGGGGACTACGAAGAAGAACATGAGATGCAATACATCAAGGTAAGAACAAGGAAGCATATCCTATCCTATCCAACGTATACTAATTCTGGGTACAGATGACAGATGTTGGCAAGAAGCTTACCCACTACGGATTGGGCGGGTTCCTCAGCAGTGGCATTGCTAATTATCTGTCTTCCTTTAATTTGTCGCCGAGACAAATATGGATCACTCGTCATGGCCAATCTGAGGATAACAAACTGGGCAAGATTGGTGGCAATTCCGAGCTGACTGAGCGCGGACACTATTATAGTCTCTGTCTGTACAGATTCGTCACAAAGAAGCGCGCTGAGTGGCTGGTAGAGCAGAAGAATAAGGCTGCACAGGCATCATTCCCTCCTCTGCCTGGAGATCGGTCGCCACCTTACCCTGACCTGAACCGCGAGCTCGAGGAGAAGAATTTCTGTGTGTGGACGTCGATGTTGACACGCAGTATACAGACGGCTGAGTACTTCGAAGCAGACGAAGATTATGACGTCAAGAATTGGGAAATGCTCAACGAGCTCAACGCCGGGAAGTTTGAGGGCTTGACATACGAGGAAATTGCCCGCACCCACACGGACGAGTATCAGAAACGTAAAATGGACAAACTTCAATACGTCTACCCCGGTGTCGGTGGTGAAGGCTATCTCCAGGTCATCAGTCGTCTTCGGGATATGGTGCGAGAAATCGAGCGAATCAAGGACCACATCATGATCATCGGACACCGTTCCGTCTGTCGTGTTCTGATGGCGTACTTCATGGATCTCACCAGGGACGACATCGCAGATCTGGATATGCCCCTCGGTATGCTCTACGCTATCGAGCCCAAGCCGTACGGCATCGAGTTCCACGCGTACAAGTACAACGAAGACAAAGCATCGTTCGACGAAGTCCCCAACTATAAACCCTCGAGAACGGTCGACCGCAGCGCCTAAGAGAACTGCGGGATTTTTTTTTTTTTCATACTTTTTTCCACTCATCATTGTAACACTATTTTTTATTGATTAAATCGTCCAGGCAAAGATGGCAATGATACCAAGAGAACCGGCGGGGCATATTCTCAGACCCGCTTTTCGAATTTTCTATCTTTTGTTTTTTTTTTCTTAGAATTTCCGAGGAGAGTTTCTATACGGAACGGAATCCGGTTTGCATGCTTTAGGAGTTCGGACGGGGGTTGCGGCAAACCAAAGGAAGGGGGGCGGCAACGGACATGGATGGACAGGATTCCTCGGCCGCGGCAAGAGGGGCGGGCTCGACGGCTTTTTTTTTTTTACTGCTTCCCCATTGTTTCTCCATCTCCGTGGCGAGTCCATGATGTATGCTTACGGCATGGCATGGCATGGACCTTCGTGATCTAGTTGGGCGAGCATTAGCCCCGGATAGACCTGCTATATACCTAGTTAGGTTGGGTGTCGTTGTATGCGCGTTCCGCTCGGAATAGAGCATGTTTACTATATCGTTAGCCACGTCTTTCTGATTTATGTATGGTTATAGAGCCGTGCGAAAGTGTATTATAGTTAACAAATTACAAAGCTATCATTTAATTAGGCAGTCCTCAACAATAACAATAACAATATCATTATCAATACAATATCAATACACAAACCACGATCAATACAAGCACTGACTGACTGACATACAAATCCGCAACATTACTATAAGACACAATTCTTTATTTCAAGTGGTCTCTTACAATACAAGTAAGTAAGTAAGTAGGCACACAAGGTATGCTAAACTAAAAGTGTATCAACAACTCAACTCGACTCAACTCGGCTCTCATTCATTCCCAACACTGAAAAGTAATTTATTTCATTCCGTAATCGTCATCACAGCCATAACAGCTGGTTTCCTTTAACAAAAAAAAAAAAGACAAGAAAAACCGCCCCTAATATTATTACAAGTAATTTTTTTTCTTCTTCTGCAATCCGTAAGGTCGAGAGTCGGTGGAACACTAAACAAGGGTAGTTTGTTGGTTAGATGCTCGTCTCCTAACGTTGTTACGCCCGTCCGTCGCCTGAAGTGAAGTTTTTTTTTTGTTCTGTTCTGTTCACACGAATGCCGCGTTAAAAGCAATGCAATGCAATGCCATGCCGAATTATTCAAATAGCAAGAGCAAGCCGATCTCGTTTCGCAAAGAGGTATATCCATCGTCATTTTTTTCCATTCGAGTCCCGGTACGTGGGGGTATGTTGGAAGAAAGCAGGAGGGAAATCAAGAAGGAAAAAGTCGTAAATCTTCGTAACCAGGAGTATTTTTTTCGTCATCATGAGCAAGGAAAAGACAAATAAAAAAAGACAAGGAAAAAAGAATCATATAATCCGCCCGGAATAGGAATTAAACGCCGCGATTTCCCAATAATGGTTCTGTGATCGCTTTTGGTTGGTCTTTCGTATCAGTCATAATCATCATACAACGGATCCAGAAAAGTCGTCAAATCGTCGTGGTGTCCGTTTCACCTCTGCCGCTTGGTCAGTTGTCATGGGAACGAAACCCTTATAGCGCCTCTCCATAAAAGCAGTTTGCCTCCAAATTCTCGTCTTGGTGGTAGTAGATACGGGGCTTGTGGTAGCTGTACTGGTCTGGGATACGCGGGACCATAGGAATGCCACGATTCGCATCGGGCACGACGCTCAGGGGAGGGAGCTCTCGTGATCGTGGGGGGAATAATATATCCATCTCGTCATGTCGGACATCCTCCATAGACGAGCGGTCCCCGAGAACTTCCCAATTTTCAGATTCCGTCGATGAAGTCCGCGATCGCAGAGATGACGATTTGCCGCGCTTTCGCAGTCTACCGCCGTCTCGGCTGCTATTGGAGAGAGAACTAGGCGGGCGCTGGTGCTCAATCCGCTCAATTCTCTCAACCCGCCTACCAACTATCCCTCGAGATACTGGCGCTAGTACTGGTACCGGTGCCGGTGCTGGAGACGACGATCGCATGCGCACGGTTATCTCCTTCAAGTACGAGGTGCCACGGGTAGAAATCGTAGGTGACGGCGGGAGTTGGAGGAAACTATCTGACGCCTGCAGATCCTTAATCGGGGACGGCATCTTACGTAGCTTCTTTGCTACCCTCTTAAGCGGTTCAACAAAAGATGACGACGTAGACGTTCCTGGTGCCTCGACGCTTGATGGGTCTTCGGTATCTAACCTGCTGCGTTTGCGGCTACGAAGAGTAGGACGGCGAGTATCATAGGCGCCTGGCATATGCATCGGCTCGTCCTCTGGCTCCGGCGTTTCGATTCTTCGCCCTTGAAAGCTTGCCCGTAATGGCGAGCCAGGCAATGGCAATCTAGCCGCCTTGAAAATATTGGTGGCGTCTATGGAAGAGGTACGCGGAGGAGGTTGTGGAGAGCAAGGTCCGGAGCCGGGTATCGCAGGCATGGGCGGCGTAGAATAGCGGTCACGATTACGGCTTCCTGGAGGAGCATGGCGGGTGGATTGTATGGCATGAGATTGAAAGAAGCCGCTCGCCATTAGTTGATTGTATGATTCTAAGACATCTTCCCGCGATGGGCGGGCGGCACCGTTGCCCAAATTAGATAGATGCGGGAGGTTGTACATCTCAGAGTGGGATTTAGCAGCTCGGAGATGTTCCGGTTGCGGTGCTGGAGGGGTCTGACGCTGAAGTGGTTCCTGAAGACTTTTATGTTTCCTCACTTGGTCCATCTTGTGCGTGCTACTACTGCTCTTAGAAGAAGAAGAAGACGACGACGAAGAGGTCCATCCCAAGGCATCTCGAACTCGGCCAAAGAAGCCAGTCGATTTCCTATGAGTGATGATGTGGTCTTGTAGCTTAGCTCTCGGAGACATGCTGCTCTCGGAGAACGGCCGGCGTGTCTTGCGTGCATCTCGTTGAAATATGGAAGGCTCAGCGTAGAACTGCTTTTCGTATTCTTTGAGCTGGCCAGGCTCGAGGAATTGTTTGGGTGGTGCAGCGCTGACTCGATCGTTCATAGAACCCTCGACGAAACGTGAAGTAGGTGGGCGAGAGCCGCCATTCTGTGTTGAGGGCCTAGAAGTATCGAAGGCCATAATGGCGACGACTATGATGAGAGTGCTTCGAGAAGGCAAGTCTGGCGGCTGAAAGGAATCATTAGAAGAACGTTAACTATGAAAAAAAAAAGAATTGAACCCCAGGTTGGGATAGAGCGTATGTTTACATTGTAAGCTGCAGCCAATCCGTTGCTACCCCAAGCTGGAATTACCGGTGGGTCGGGGGGGCAACCGAGCTGCACCGAGTCCTCACATGCAAGCTAAGGCTAATTACCCGCCAACGAATCTTACCTATTTCATGTTAGTTAAATGAAGCTAGTAGAAACATTAACCTAACTGGGGAGGTACATGAAACTACCTGTTACTATGGCCCGAGCTAACAATTCCTAATTGAGAAATCAATTACCGTAAACGAATTGAAGGATCACCATGTGAAAACCCTTTCAAACCGAGGAAAAGATTCTGCAACCGCTGAGAGAAGAATCGTGAAGTTCAATAAGTTCAATAGAAAGGCTGCAGCTTATAGTTTATGTATTCCGGCGGCTAGGTGCGATATGGGGAGGTTGGATCCCCAGAGCTCCAGCAACTCCAGCAACTAAAGGTTCCGTAAAGTGAAATTCTTTGGTACGCATGCAATGACCAGTCTGCTAGTCTGCCAGTTCACGCTAAATGCATATGTATTTGGTCGTATTTGTTGATCATGACAACAATGATAATGATTCATACATTTTATTTGTCCATATATGTACAAAAGCACCGCTGTACTCACTGGAATCCCTTACACTAACACATAAAAAATTGGAAGATGATTCCAGCCTAATAATAACGGTATTGTGATATCGCCAACAGCCAACTGCCAACTCATCGGGTATGCTCTACAATCATTGCTGCGCCTTCGGTGAACCAACCCCAGCCGTTCAGCACCGCCTTGTAACCTTCTGCCTTGGTATATGCAGAAATCTTGTAATCATAGTAATTTCTAAGCAATCCGATGATATAAGTATTTGTATGTGAAAGGAAAATGCCTAAACATCGCAAGACATCCCGGCAAATGAGGCCTGATATGCTAAAATGATGTTCGTGATGCAAATGAGTGGGTAAGGTAAAAAAAAAATGGCGAGAGCATAAGAATGAAAAGTGCTGTCATCAATCAAGTACAGCCCCCTAGAGTATATACAAAAAAAGCAAACTGCAAAAGTCATGGGCGCCGCTCAACACCCAACGCCATTGCAGACCGTTGACATTGTCAGTAAAAACATCCGTAAATATGCTATAATCGTTACGCGATGGAATCGGGGAATGCGGCTGGCCGCTGCGAGCCGTCGGCCCGTCTATAAAACGGAACTCCGGGATAGTCTATCGAAGGACGGTCACCGTTGACGTTACGACCCTGTTGGGAACTAGATGTGAGCTCATCGATTGAGCGCTTCACAGGTCGAGACTCGATCTGTGGATACATCGGTCTAGGAAGTGCCGATATTGAGCCGGAACGCTCGGGGTAATAATTCGGAGACATTTTCGGGCTTGCGATTATAGCAGAAAGCGGAGGCATGGGCCCGACGGAAGAGGAGGTGGGTGGCCGAGCAGGTGCTCGGGACAGTGGATACGGAGCCGTTGGTTTGGCCGAGATCGTCGAGTAACTCGATGAAGATCTTCTCCTAAGATCCGGATCACTAACGGGGGATTCGTAATGAGGATAGCCCGGAGGTGCATAACTAGGTGATGGCGGCGGCGGCGGGAAGTTATTATTCTGAGGGAATATCGACGCCGCAGGAGACACGGGAGTCGATTGGCTAGAAGATGGTGCAGGTCCGTAAGGCTGGGCGAAACCTGTATTTCCACCATGTCCGAAGTTGAGCATAGTCGAAGGAGCCTGGCTATTCTGATATAATGGTGGCGGTGGGCCATATTCAGCATTTGAAGGGCGCCGCGGATGCTCCGGCGCATACGAGGCACGATCCATGCTAGAGTTACTCATAGACCGAGCACGATAGGCTTCCGGAGTCTGTGTTCTATGTCTTTGACGTCGAGCGTACTCATCTTCCGCATTGTTGTCATATTCACTAGCTGCAGATGCCTTGGTATCACGACGTCTCATGCGAACATCTCGACGAATACGGACTCGGCAACCTTGTTCGGCAACCGTGCGGCTCAGGGAAGTACTCTCGGTTAATCCGGGAAACTTCTTCGCGCTATAGACAATGAAGTCTGATGACCTGAGGTCCATTCGGTGGTTGGCATTTCCTGCGCTAAGATCTGACATCCCATCGTCGTGGTCCGGAAGTGGCGCATCTCGGTCCTGATCTTGTTCCTCCTTAATCAACTCGTATAAACTAAACACCAAGCGATAACGTCCTTCGTGGCGAACTGAAAGATCGGGGAATAAAAAGTAGCCAGCTGGGTCGGGTCGGTCGAGATAACAGCATCCTGATACTGGGAATCCGGTAAGTACGGGAGGCGACGTGGCCGCCGGGGTTTGCACCCTGCCGTGGGCCATGGGGCGGGCATGCTCAAGTGAGGCGTAACAGAAGAAATCGACATTATAGTCAAACGTGATATCCCTAGCTCCTTCGAAATGCTCTCCTTCGAAGACCCTCAGGGTCACAACAGGCGGCGGATCGACTGGCCGACGGTCGGCAGAAGCTATTTCTTGGTTAGTCACATTTGAGACTCGGTATTGGTCAGAAACATTGTAAGTGGCTTTCCATACACTTGGGTCCGGAACCACATGCTCTCGCACGTTCGGGCTGCTGCAGAACGTCCAATTGGTACCATAAATGTCTACCACCCCTCGTGATGCGCTGCTCGCGAGCGAACATTTTCGGTTCTGCCTGAGGAATAATGACATTCACCAGATTTGACTCGGGCTATATATCATAATTAAATTAGTATGCAATAATCACGACAATGCGCCGACGCCTGATAATCGTTCGAAAAGGTGTTCAAAAAGGAGACTAATCGCACGGCATCGCGACAGGACGAAGTTGTATTGCCAAAAAAAAAAAAAAAAAAAAAAAAAAAAAAAGGTATTGGGTTCGACTATGATTGCGACATACCTGAATGGGAAGCATTGTGGACATTCTACTTCAGAAAGCAAAAATAATAATAACGTATGTAATGATATGGGGAATTTGATGTACGCCCAAAACTGAATCCTACCAGCAATCCCACGGTCCCAGAAACTCGGTCCGTCAGGTGAAAGAGGACCAGAACCAGACAAGCGGAATTAGGTTTAACTTGTTCGCGGGCATAAAGGAAGAAAACTGGCAGGCAAAACAGATAAAAAGGAATCCGTCAAACTGGGTCGAGGGCGAAGTTTGTTTAGTAGGGAACCCAATACGCTGGCTTCTAGCGCGAGGCAACTCGAGGACGGTGCGAACGGTCGGAACGATGACGGTAGAGATTAAAATCAGTTGTGACCTGGGAGTTTTTAGCAGCTGCTCCCTGGAACTTTGTCTCGCTGCCTTGATTCGTGGGGTGGCCGGGATCGACTCAGTTCGACGGTCAGGAGTATCTTTAATTCTGGCCGACGACGAGGCCCACAAGCAAGAAGCAGACGGTTGCTGGCGAGTTTGTCGTCCGAGTCGTCAGAATGATGGGATGGAAAGTTTGATGTGTGAGAAAAGAGAGGGAAGAGAAGAGCCGGGCCGCGCCCAGAGAAGGGGAGAAGCCAGTTGTGTGGATTGCTGAGAGTGGGCTAGTTTAGGACGTGGGAGCCTATGGCAGCGCTGGAGAGGGCATTTGGCAGATTGGGCGATAGCACGAGTGCAAAGGACATGGGATTGGCCCGAGCGAAATCAACCGGGGGGGTTAGTTAGTACGGGGAGGCACGGGGGGGAAGCAGGCAGAGCAGGGTGGAGATGATTGCATCGGGTTCCCTACCTGTGGGTCGAGTTTCACCAATGAGATATAGTATCCTCCCACCCTAAGTGGGTTCTAAGCCCCACCATATTACCCACTACCCTCCCATGGCCTGTCCCTGTCTGGGAAGTCATTGCCCACACTGTAACCGTTAAGCAGGTTAAGCAGCACCCGTCCCAGAAATTCCAAGGACAGGGGTGCCTGGAACATTCTGACCAAGCGGCTTGTATAAGAATGGAAGGTCCTCCACTCAATTTCAACCCGGCAGCAAATCCCCGAATGGATTTATTCAACAAAGCCAAGAACCTCACGTTAAGCCCAGTCCCGTCTCCTTGGACCGGAGACGGTGCTAGTACGTAATTTTCTGTACTGTGTAAAATTACATGTCGCTTCTTACATAGACGTGCAGAACCGTGCAGGTTCCGCGGCGATGCAGTGTATAAACCGGTGGAGTCGCAGCGCCGCAGCAACGCAACCGGCCAACCAGCGGGTCTACCACGAGCCAGGATTTTCCATCGTCTGAAGTTTTTCAGAACGGTTCGCGTTTTAAAAAGAGGCATGTCTTGCAAAAATTTTCGGCCACTTCAGAGAGGCGCCAAAATAACGGACCTAGTTCCCCCATTCCCGTAACCGCGGGTAGAGCCGACATTTGCAGGTGTACGCGCGTGGAGCACTAAACAGCAGATCAGGCCTTTAGGCGATGCCAAATACATAGTATAGCACACTACCATGTTCCCGTCGGCTAGCGCATACTACATATGAGGTAGGTATGTACAATACATACATAGACGCGTGCTTCGCATCTATTGACTCGAGGAATGTCTGGTCGTTTGCCTACGTGGATGTATCTAAGCGGAAGAAAAAGAAAAGGCATGGTTATTGGCACTTTTTCATAGCACTACGACTGATCAGGAGAAAAGATGGCATTTGACGAGACATGATTTTCTTTTTTTTTTTTTTTTTTACGACTCAATTTTTCGCAATCAGTACGAATTACCTTAGGTAATATTTAGCGATCTTCCTCATGGTTGTTTGGGAACTAAGTCGTGGCCGAAATGATAAGTCCGACCGATCGTTTAAAACCATTATTTAGAGCCAACGTACATCCATTCTTGTACGTGTTAGGTACCTACATATATACCTAATTACCCAAGTGCTTAATTTCGTACATAATAATGCCCCTCAACCAACAGCAGAGGTTTAAATAGCCTCTATTCCTCTTTCGTATTAGCTACCTTCTCTTTGGTATCGTAGATCGCAAAAATATATTAGATGTAATATACCTGGGTATCATGCATGAAATCAGTGGCATTACCACATGGGCTTCAGCGCATTGCGGGTAGAAACCGAATGTTCTTATCTTTTCGCCGAAATCTTTATCTTCCTGTACGAAGTATGTATGGTATCTATATTCTCCATGTTCTTAATAAGACCGAGTGAATGACGTTAAATGATCCTTTGTTCCAAATATGGAACTCAGGTATGCTCCAAACCTGCATACCGAGTCGCTTATTAGTACGTAAACTTTTACGCTAGTGTAATATCTGCTAATAATAAGGGTGGTTTGCTACGATAGTTAGGTACGTACCAGAGCTAAAGCTGGGTGCCGTTTAGTGGCTTGTTCTCAGAAGTAACGAATGATGATACTAAAGTAGGCTTAAGTCGACCCCTACTTTATTTAGATGCTGCGCCGTTGAAAGCTTCGGAGTTCTTACCGAGATCATATTCTGTCCCCATTAAGAGTAAATGACAAGATGTTAATCGACGACGTTCCTACCAAGAGCAAAATTTGGTTCTACACTACCTATTCATAAGCTCGCTAAAGACGATTAATACACTACTACACTAGTACAATCGACTTAATAAGTTGCATACATAATCGTGGACATTTCCACTAGTTACATACTGTAACCAACAGTAACCACTCACAGCACTTAGAATAATTTACGGACCCAGATACCCGGGATACCAATCATCATCCACTCGACCCCATCGGCGCAAACGTGCTTAAGACCGAAGATCAGAAACGAGGACTGAGTGGATCTATATCATCTG
This sequence comes from Daldinia vernicosa, assembly GCF_022497035.1. Classification (NCBI taxonomy): domain Eukaryota; kingdom Fungi; phylum Ascomycota; class Sordariomycetes; order Xylariales; family Hypoxylaceae; genus Daldinia; species Daldinia vernicosa. Next base: position 35,032 of record NW_025953968.1, on the reverse strand, counting down.
ATACGTCAATTGGCCTATGCGCTGCGTATCTCCATGGCTCCATGGAGTCAAGAATTTAAGATTTCCACGGGCGTTGGAACCGAGTCTTACTACAGATCCGTACATACGCGAAGCTCCCATGTCCACGTTGACATTGACAAGCGGCACCTAGAAATAAACTCAGCACCATAGCTTGCCTGGTTGTCAAGATGAGATGACGTGCTGCCCCGTTGCTGGCTCCTCCACTGCTTACGGTCACTACATACGTAAGGTTTAACTTTGTCCAAGTCGGGGTAGCGATTCTCAAGCCCGGGACGGGTCAATTTATGAAAATGGGCTCATCTTAGGGGCAGAGTCCTAGGGCAGAGGGGTTAGTTGGGACCGAAGCTACGTCTAACATCGTGATAGGTCATATATAAGTCATTGCATATAATATGCAGCATATTATAGTAGCTATAGTAGCACAAGTACGGCCGAAACCCTGTCGGCCCTTTGCTCTGGGAATACATAGTGCATACTGACTCGACAGGAACCTGTTCCCAATTAGCGGACCTGCGAAAGTACGTGGTACTATTTATGATCCATTATTCTTTACCAATGTGTAATAACACAGCCTACCCCTACATAAAGCCCTACATAAAGAAACCCGACCTAACGGCACCGGTTGCCCCAAGCAGCCCAAGGAATGTATAACGTTTACAAGGGCCTTTTAGTTCGTTGGACAGCAGCGACTACTTCTCGACGACTAGGACAAAAAGAACCACCAACGTCCAGATATACCTAATCTAGGTACCTAACATTATAAGCTGAGTTATTATTATTACCTACATGTCCCAACCCGCCACCGCTAATAAACTAACCTAGGCATATTCACCAGGTCGTTCCAGTCCACGTGTATGTCTTGGGGCAACATCGTTTACACTTTCCCTGCCTCTCGCGCGCGCGTAGCCAAGCCAGTGGCCAGCCGCGGGGTCGTCTACCGCATACGTGTCGAATGGATTTATGACGCGGTTATTGACACCAACTCCCGCCGTCATTCATGGTAAATTGTTAGTGATAGTGTCATGGTAGGTTAGTAAGTAGAGCGGTCTAGAAGCGCATTTTCATATTACGAGTCACTCTACAACGACATCATGAGAACTTTATCTATATATTCCCGAGTTCCCGATGGTGGCTAGGCAATCTGCTGTCCGTGCTCCTGACTGTATAGTACAACTCATCTACCCTCGAGCCAGGTATGTTGAGAGGGTAACTAATAATTACAAACGGTCGAGAAGCCGTACTAAACTTATGTGTACCTGGGTATGGATTCGATTTTACCAGTATGACTCCGAGATGCGTGAAACCTATCCCGGCTGCCTACATAAGGATATTCTATTAAGGAATACGACCGGCAAGGTAACCGTGACTACTAGTTAGGTAGGTAGGTCTTTTGTTATCTGCTGTGTAGCCTTGTTCGTGCCATTTTGAAGAAACAGAGGCTATTACCTACATAGTAGAGGGTCATCAATTGTCTTAAGCTGTCTTACTCGATAAAAAGGGATCCTCCTAATAGTTAACCAACTATGGAAATCCACGGCGTAGTTCTTAATACGCCACCGCGTGAGCACTTCACGAGGGGAGTCGATCCTCGATCTTTCGGCGATGCTTGAAATTAGGCTAAGAGAGAAACAATGTGGTATATCCCGCTTTTGTGAACAACAACAACATATGATACATATACCGAAGCCCGGCATCGGTTGCGGCACTCCTAATACCAGCTCTGTGTCCAAATCACTCCGTCTGAAGTCCGAGATGCGGCACGGCCGGTCACACTAGATCGATTCCCATGTATACATAAATTACATACCGCATCCAAAGATAAACTTGACTTGATTCTAGAAGTAGCAGAGTATTCTCAAGATACGTAAGTATCATAAGTGGCGCTTCTAGACAGTCAGTCAGACAATACACCCTCATTTCCAGCCAGCCAGCCAGCCAGCCACGCCTCGATCCACACAGGCAAGCAAATCCAAAGCCAAAGCAAATTCTTCATTTGCTTTTCGCACCCAACCAAAAGGTCGAGACCCCGGTTATCTGCGTCGCTCAAGTTACACGGCTTTCTCAGTAGCCGAAACCAAGTTTGTCACACTGGGCCTGGTGATCAAACAATGCTCTTTAATCGCCAGAGTTTTTATTTTTTTTTTTTCAACCTAGGTATGTACATACCTAACAGCAAGCAAGCAAACTTGACTAGGTAGGAACAACAACAGCAACAACAACAAAGCCCATTCATTTTATGATACGTCGGGTCACAAATATGTAGCTTGTTTGCAGCAGCAGCGGCAAGGCAAAACAATAGTGTCATATTATATTATATCATGTCATGTCATGTCATATTTAGGACACGGGACGTCTCCCTTCCAAAGCCACCAACACGCGCTATCGCAGGCCTATGAGATATCAAGCGGCTAGCACCCGGTACCGAGAAGTGCGCGTATCCGGAATAATTTTCGGTGCTCGACATCCGCATGCCGGGCCCCATACTCCCTTCCTTACAAGCCCATATTACGGCTCCCCTCCCCTTCCTTACAAGCCCATATTACGGCTCCCCTCCCCTTCCCTCTCCACCATGGTGGTCTGCCCTCTCAGCTTGTCCTACACCTGCACCTACACCCACACCCTCACCCACCCCTTTACTATCCCATCCCATCCTCGTCCTCACCCTGTCCCGCAGCCGTCGGCGGTCCTTCCCTCTCTGCCTGTAGCTACTCCTCGACAGCGGGCGCAGCTGCTGCGGCCACTCGAAGACTGGTTCGAGCCAGCGCTCGGACACGCCCGAGGACGTCGCTCGCCCGTGCCGGCACAGGATGTACTGCCAGGAGTGGGCGAACACGCAGACTAGCGCGAGCAGCAGCACCACGCAGACGATGGCCACGGCCATGGCGGTGATGAATGCTTTGGGGAAGTCCTCTGGTACGGGGGTGTCGCTTTCGCCTAGGCCTTGCGCATGGCATGGTGCCGTGTAGAGGAGGAGGAGGAGGATGGAAGGGATGGTGGTGATGATGATGGAGACTAGGGATGCCATCATTATGATACGTCAGAAATGGGCGTCTGTCGGCACGAATGAACTGGGTATTGGCATTATTTGACAATACTAGGACGGCAACTTCGAATCCTCAAGCACAAGTGTGCGCAAGAGTGAAGATCATCTAGGTAAAATGACGATGATAACGAATTCGTCAACGTTCAGTGGGTATAGATGATTAGGTGGTAAGTCACCGCTTCGAGCGCGGCACTACGGGACTACCTGCCATTCATAAAGTAAGGCAACTATTCACACTTGGACCAAACTTAGATGCTTCATAGAATCATCATATTTTGTTACCTCGTGTTTACCTAGCATCTCTCCTGTCGACCACGGCGGATACGAGGCAAGAAACAGGATATGGCAAACTTAAATCGGATACCGGGTATGCAACTTGGGGTTGGCAAAGGTAGGTAAGTAAGTTTGAACTTATGTGAGTCTATTCGCTTGTCTCTCTTACTTACAACCAAGGATTTCTTAAACGCCGGGATCTACGTATCTGGTGTCGATGACTCTCTCATCTATATTTAGAACTTCCATGCTACTCATACTTTTTACATGGGTGATGGGTAGCACTTGTCGAAACTATACGTAATATATACTCAGAGTAGAAATGTAATGTTATAGATTATGTTAGATTGTTAGTATGATAATAACTACCATACTAAGGACTCGTATTTAAAAGCAGGCAAGCAATGATTTTCGCTCCTTAGCTAGGGAGAGTAGTTCCCAAGTCTACAAGTTCTCTCTCCTTGAAACCTATGTGATTTAACCATTCGATCGGTTAGTAGGCGTATGCTTATATTCAACGGCTAAACACGCGGCTACATGCGTAGGAAAGACGTCGGTCTCGTTAGTAAGCACCTAAATATGGCGTCGGGCAGAGCACAAGATAATGAAATATTTTCGTTCATATGAAAAATTGCGTGCCGACACTACCCGCTATTCTACATATCGAGCGGCGAGAAGGAAAAAAATAAAAATAAAAACAGCTTCAAAGAGACTGACCTGTTGGTGTCTTTTATTTAGTCGGGGCCAGCTAATATCGACAGACGAAAAAAAAAATCTGCAAAAAGACAAAAAGTTTATTGCATGTTCCTTGATAAGACGGGGATTCGAACCCCGGCCCCTTTCGGGAGTAGGATTCTCATTGGATGAGATAAGAGTCAGACTCTTGAATCTACCGCCATAGACCGCTCGGCCATCTTACCATTTCTTGGAAGGTGCAGGAGGCTTAGTGCCTCGGTTGAAGTTCTTGCTTAGATTTTGCACTTATATTCTAGTAATGTCTGGTGGTGCGCAAAGCTAAACTTGCCCCGCAGACTAGGTATGTAGTGCGGGGCTGCGCAATTCTCCGAGTCTAACCCGATATGCCGCCGGATGCTACTAGTACTATGTACACTCATTTTGCCATCGAGTTACTTTTAATAATGTTGAGTATCGTCCTACAGTGTTCAAGTAGCCACAAGTCGAACCCTACGATATCTAAACATATACATTACAAAATAATTTAATCCAAGACGATCTACTCTAGGTTTTTTCCAAGTTCGCTTACAGATGAGTATTGCTCTCAGACCTAAACTGGATCTCCCAGGATAGCATGTCATGTTTAAGCTTGGGATCTTTATCTATAAAGATCATATAAACTCTATAGGGGATAATCACGAAGCTGTCATATCGTAGTGTTATATCGTATCGTTCGTTCGAGAGTATGTATGCTCTTGCTATAATTAACTCGGCAGATTCGGTAGATGTTGAGTATTAGTTGGTTTATTTCTACTTTGACGTTTTAGTGATTTTATGAAGGTGATTTAAATAGACATATATATATTAAAAAGGGTATCGGGAAGTTCTCTACATAGAGAAATATCAACTTGTGGGAAAGTTCATAGGCCTAGTTGAGCCTTGAAAATTATCCGTTCATCATCGAAGTATGCTTTGGCGATGTGATTCAAGCGCTTATGCTCTCCATTGATAATATCTAGCTATCATTACCATCTTATCCCTTTAACGTTTGATATCCCCGTCATAGGTACTGCACTGTGAACACTCTCTCCACGTATTCCCCGAACCTACTACCATACAACCGCAAAAACAATCTCCAGCACCGAGAAACCATCCCATACACTACATACGCCCACCCGCTGACTCCGCAATTCTACATCCCCAATCCGTATATACATAGTATGTACTCATCCAGACCCGCAACACTAAGCGATATAGTATAACCCTAAACGCCACTAGCCACGAAACCACACCCACCACCCACAGCCAAAATATAATCCATCATACGGCTTCAATCTTCCATCGGCGGGGATAGCTCAGTTGGGAGAGCGTCAGACTGAAGTCCAACTTCATTCTAACATCTGAAGGTCGTGCGTTCGATCCGCACTCACCGCAACTTCTCTTTTTTGCCTCCTTCGAGGGTGACGGGTGACTTATATTTTTGGTGGAGGATTGTGGACTGAAGTTTACGAGTTCAATTCACACTCACCATATTTATTTTTCACTTCCTCAGTCGCCTTTTTATATAGGTAGTCACCTTGGGGAGTCCCTAGATACTATATATATTAGGACTCTGGCTTCTGTATACGTAGGTAGACATCGCGGCTATCGTGAGACAAGTAATCCGGTCTTCATATCTACTTCATACCTACGACATCTTGATGCGTAACATACCATAGGAAACCACACCATGCCATCTCGCCGTACATCTATCTATCTTTGGTTTGTAGAAGTTGAGTGGTTTATATCCCGAGCCGGATATCAATCAGTGCTGTCCTTGCTCTGGCGGTCATCAAGGGTGAACGTATATATAGCCCTAATCTGATAGAATCTAACACCGGGGTAATGGTGGGCTGTCGTCTCAGGTAGGCTATATATACTTTCTTTAATGGACTCGTGAACGGATGTCGATGCGAAAACTTTTTATTTTTTATTTTCTAGCTTCGAACGCGATGTCTTCCTAGGTACACACACACATACAACTAGGTATCTATGAATCTTATTGATCTAGGTGTGGGCATCTTCGCGGACCCTAAAGTTCATCTCATATCTCATTGCACCGCCCCTTCAGAATGTTATTGAATCGTCTTCATACCATTGCTTAGCGTATCATGAGCATGTGTGGTGCAACAATGTGATAGAGCAACAGTGTAACAATACTATAAATAGATATGAAAACAATAGAACCTCTAGTGAAAGGATCAATAGATACCATATCCACGATTGAAGTTCTCATATGATATAAGACAACACCAAATAATATCCATACCGAACAGCGAAGGGGTATTTATTAATCTCGACTACCACCATTATGCATTAATAGACTGACTACCAAACCCAACCACCCCCAACACCCACACTTATTACTACGAAGGGTATATAAAGTCCATCCATCCATCTTTCCAAACGAGCGAAGGGGTATATAGGTATGTATGTAATATATCATAACAATTCGCAACCGATCCCGCATCCCAATTAATCCAGGTCGTTACGATTCGTCCGTCATTATAGTCGTAAAGAGTGACAGGCCCAGCCTACCATGGTTGACACCAAACGAGGTTAGGTGAGAAAGAGTTTTTTCGAGCGTATCATATGCGCAGGACCGGCCGGGAGACTTGCAAGCGACGTTCAACGCTAGGCGGTCCATGCCGATACATACTTCCATTTATTTTATTTGTCTACGCGGCCTGCTCGCCGACGACGGGTGCCGCGGGGGCGGTAGCCGTCTTCTCGGGGAATTCGCCGGCTTGGGGGACACGGCCGTATCGGGTGAAGGCGATGTTAAGCCTGTTGTAGTCCCACCTTCGGGAAAGGAAGAGGAAGGCGAAGGAGAGGATGGGAACTAGTAGGACGTCCAGAACGCCGAAGAAGATGTACCCGGGGGTCACGCCGATGCGGTTACCGCCGTCAGATAGACCCCAGGCGATCGGGTACAGGAGCCAGAGCAGGTTGATCCATCCCGCAAGAAGGGTGTCTGCGATATAATAGTTAGCAACCACCATTTATAAAGACATAACGAACTATTTCAGGGTATCACTTACGGTCACCGGAAACATTGACGCGCCTGGCGGAAGTTGTGCCGTGGAAGAGGGTGCTGAATGCGAGAAGGACCCATGAGATGGTTCCGAAAGCGTAGAAGCCCCATTTGTAGTTGGTAGTCGTGAAGGCGGAAACAAGGTAAGAGATGACCCTACTATTAGTTAGCACATCTTGAAGACTTATGTATATCCGGCATCATGTAGGTATTCCACTCACCAGGTCCACGCCAGAGCAACGTTGTAAATGATAGTGGCCCAAGAGACGCCGCTCAGGAGGCCGAGGGCGATTGTGACGACGGGGAAGCTAACAGCCCAGTTGACGTACTCAGCCCAGAATATCTGTCGTGTCCACGACGCCGTGGGCTTGTAGTTGGTGACCGGGACAACTTCGTAGGCGAGATCAGAAGCAATGGCGAAGTAGGAGATGGAACCGACAAGGAGGGCGATGGTGAAGAGGTAATGGAAGATCTTCTCGCCAGATCGAGCTACGAAGCTGGTAGCGTAGAAGGTAATGAAAGAGACAACGTAAATAGCCGTCACCGCCCATAACCAGTCGCTGCCGTTCACGCTCAGCTCCTCACTGCCGCTTGGAGGGTTGATCGAGAGAGCCTCGTTCACACGACGGAATATGACACCCATGTCGACGGTCTGTTGTGTTAATATCTATCTATCTACCAGGCAAGCCGGGAATTATTTCGAAATAAGAATCTTCACTTTCAAAGTGAGAAGTGGTGATATACACTAGCCTTTGGATCACGGTAGTTGCTGTGATTCGCTGAGTAGCTGAGGTAGACGAGTCAGAAGACGAAGGGGGACGAGGCTCATAATATACATAGAAGACGGGCCCCCCTGCACTCGCATCTAAGATGGAAAAGCTGTATAGTTGCATCATCGCGAGGGCCGAAGACCAATAATTGGCGATGAGTCAATATCTCAGAGTGAAGCAATACATAGGTTAAAGCCGAGATCCGCACGAAGTATTCCGTCTAGTTAGACGATCATATGATTGCAAATTTTGTACATATGGATGGAAGCTTCCACAAAAGCCGGAAGGGTGCGAGCGACGGATCACGACGGGTTCTATGTAGTGATGCGTTTGTGGCATGGGCTGGGCTGGAGCACATACATACATACATACATTGTTACCCACTCGGAGCTTTGCATAGTCGGAGCCAGGGGCAGAGGCCGATGGAACGAGCGGTAGCAGAACACACCAAAGAAAGAAGTCGACCTGCAATAAAGAGCCTTTGTAATACATACATACATGGTTCTCGAGCCAATATGGTTGACGATCCTTCAGCCCTGATGTGGAGAAAACTACCACGAGAACGTGGCAAGCTTAGCACTACATAGCTTCTGCCGGTGACAATATTTGTCTATCTGTATTGGTAATCATATATCTAGTGTATATAGCTAGGAAATAATAACCCTCATATTCATTTCATAGCGAGGTTAAGAAGAGACGGCGGCTACATAGAGTAATCTTACAAATAACTCTAGAAGCCCGAGGCAACGGATTATTATTTCCATGGTGGAAAAGGTCATGAGGGCGTAACTAACGCCCGGGTATGTATTGTATGGTCAGCAAAGACGGCTCGGTATGTAATGGCGACAAGAAGTCCAACCGACAGACGATGTCAGTAGTGTATGTAAAGCAACGACCGACCATTCGAAGAGCTTTCACGGCAGCATCGGATGAGCTAACACAAGATGCGCGATTCGAAAATAGTGATAGGTCCCCACCGAATGCTCGACCATGTTCTGTCTGGAAGAGGAAATGGGTAACACCAAATAGAGCTACTACATACCTATGTAGCATCGTTGAAAGCAATGCCGGAGCTTGCAGGGGCCCAGCCCTGGCAACCTACAATACATAGGTAGGTACATATGTAAGAGCCTTGAAGCTCCGCACCTCCGACGAAGGCCGGGAAGGCGAGCATAGCATCGAGGTGTCAGTGAAGCGACTGGGCAAATGCATAGTGGCGTCGACTTGACGTGACGTGACGTGATTGTAATTAAAGCTTTTTGATGTGTTACCTATACATATGAAGAATGAGATATTCGAATTATGTATTATCTTGCTACCCACCTCCAGCACCACTTGGGGCTTCCGAGGGGAGTACATAGGTAGTGTATGTAAACGACGGCGTTGGAGAAGCTTCTCATATTTCGATTTACCGATCTCTAAGCCAAGCCAAGCCAAGACAACATCGTCTAGTATGTAGTTGATAGGTCCTCTGGTTCGTCAAGCCCATCATTACTCTGAGCGTCAAGGCGGAAGTAAGTAAGTCTTTGGAGGGGGAGAACGACAAGTTTGGACCATTGAGAGCCTCAATTGCCTGCAGCTCCCCCCCTTCCTCCCCCCCAAAAGCCACCCCCGGCTTTCACGGAAACGCACCACGACGCTATGGATCGAGATGCAACGCTAACCCAGTCTCAGATGGCGATCGACTGTGCAGGTGTCACGCCACCGGGAGCCCACCAGGCGAGGCCTTTTTGTTTCTTCGCTGGGTGGATTTGATGATTTAGCTGGGCAATAGCCGGTAGAAGATTATAGAATGACAAGCTTGTTTAAACGTCCTTCGATGCCTACCAGGCCACGTTAGGCAGATCGGACCATGTTAGAACAATTAGTTACCGTTTTTGTTATTTTGTAAAGTCGATTATCGCTAAGCAACTATTATTAGTCGGCGACTGCCGAACAATCCGGAGTTTCTAACCTTTCAAGTATATATATTACATAACCACCTCCCGGGGCACTTACCTAATATACCTAACTTACCGATGTATAAACGTAGGTATGTACCTTTGAGGTAGTACCTATCACATCTCGATTACGAAATCGAAATTGGCTACTTACCATTTAATAAATTGAATAATACATGCATACTTCCATTCATCACATCCATACATCTATTATATTAGATCCTACTCCGCTGGTATGCGAGCCGTCCAGACGGGTACATACAACAGAATGCAACTCGTAAAGAACAGCAAACATACCTATACTACAACACGGCATCTAATACCGATCTTCTCCAGTCCTAACCATGACATAGTAAATGCAGCTTAGCTTAGCCTAGCCTTCTCCTCATACCTCATTCCCATCCCCTATCCCAAGAAGTATCCTACCCATCCCATCCCCTACACATGTCCAGATCACGTCCTCCCACTCGCCCATCCGTACCTACCTCTCAACCATCTCAACCACAGACAACCCAATGCACAAACGCAGTTGATGAATCATCCCCGCGCTGCTAGACTACCTACCTACCTACGTATCACAAACACTCCAGCAAACCACATCACCACGCACGCCGCCCCCATCATTGGCTCGTATGCCCAGCCCAGCCTTTAGGTAAAGAAGAAGAAGAGATCTCCGCCCGGCGGACATGATCCGGCCATCGCTGCGGTGTAACATCTCATACCTATCCTCCCTAGAGCGCAACGGTATACGATCGGCGGTGTGCTTTGATGGAAAGTGTCGAATCAGATAATACCTAGACACTCGCCCTCTTAAAAACGGGCGGACAAGCAGTGAAATGCCAAGGAGGGGAGGGGGGCTTTTACATAATTACGGCATCGCACGCACGCAGGCTGCGGCCTTGCCTATAGTTTATGTTGATACCCGCTGCTGAACAACTACGGCGTACTCGAGCCGGGCGGGGCCAAATTCGATATCACGTAGTTGTTGAATTATAGAATGCGATACGGTATGATAATATCAACATAGTTCCACTGTTAAAAAGGGGTATGTATGTTATTTATAGACACTTTCTCTCCCCCCCAAAAACGCCGGTACGCCAGCTCCTAAATCCTTTGCATACTACCGAATCCTACACCCTCGCCCGGCCATGTCGTAGAAGCCGTCAAAGGCCGACTTTGATGATACTTTACAAGAGTATTCCATTGATTGCGTGCGCCAAGACAAATTGTTTGGTTACCCCTTATTCATATACAAGTCCTCTCGTATTTGTCGGATAGGGTCGATGAACGCTGTTGCCACATCAAAAGCATTATTCTGTTGAAAATAACCCTACTCTTCATGTCTAATAAGCCGGTTTCATCTGCCATAGCGCTGATTTTGCTCGTTCGCGCACGTCGAGTTCGTCGTCCCCCTCCTTGAGGGCTTCAAGCTTTGTCAAGAATCCCAAATTCTTTAACTCCTGCGCCCGCTGCGAACACCCAGGACCATCGCTGGCATTGTCCTGCCATGTCAAATTATTAATTAGGTGGCATAGAGCAACTCGCACTTCCCTATCTTTGCTCGTAAACAGCTTCTGAAGCTGCCTGAGTAGTTCCGTCTGAGACACTACCAGCTGCCGGTGGCGAGGTATGCTGGCTGCGATGTGAACCAAGATATATATGACTGATACGATGATTTTGGGTTTGGGAGGCGCGATACGCGTCTCGCTGCCTGTACGGTCTCGCCGGCTGAATGGATGAAAAACCTTAGTTCGTAGTTTGGAGGCGAGAATCTCGAACAAACGGTCTTGTCCTAACGTGCTGAATAAAAAGTCGATCATCTCGGTCGTGTCGTTCAGTGAGTCAGCACTATTGCCCGAATGACCTCCACCGATCAGATTGCGGATAAAATCAAGCCCCTGCTCCTGAATCGCTTCGTCATCCCCTCTAGCTTTACGAACGGGGTCCAAATCATTCTCTCGGAGTGCCTCTAATTGTTCCTCTGCGAGCTGTAATATGTGGATATCCGTATGGGCCAAAGCCGCGGGTGACTTGTAGAAGGAAGTTGAAAGCCAGGCGCGGGATTGGTTGTCAGCAAGGCCCATATCTATATCCTCGTCCATGCCATTTAACGTGCTTTGGGCCGCTTCCCTATCGCCCCGCGTCTTCGCCGAGTAAAGCGCCTCGTCTTCAGTGTCGTCGCATATGAGACGGACTAACCATCCGGATTCGAGCTCTTCTACACAACTCTTTTTGAGGTCGATACTTGCTGAATGGACTAGATGCTTGAGCGCCCAGAGGGCATTTAGCCGTAAAGTTGCATTATGCGAATGCGCATGCTCGCATAACGCCTTTACGACCCCAGCATCGACAAGAGACTGTGATAATATAGTTAATATTCACCGAATAGTTTTACTGGGGAACGATAATACCTACTCCTCTCATTGGGCTGAAATCTGTAACAAGGTTACAGGCTGATGCTGCGGCAGCAACCCGCACCTCGACGTCATGATGTTGCAGTAGCTGTAGCAAGGGTGTGGATACGTCGTGATCGACCAAAGCCGTTCTAAGTATATTCACCGAACGAGAGAGTATACGAACCGCGTAACAAGCTGCTAGGACAACTGAAACGGGGTTATCGGGAGTTGGCGTTAGGGAATCGACAATAAGATGAACCACTTCGTGCTCGACAATGGCCTTACGATACTCGTCCTTGAAGGTTGCCAGCGCCCCAATAGCTTTTAGTGCGTTCTCCCTCACCTTGACTCGATGAACTAAAAAACGGTGTTGTCCCTCCTCTCCTAAACAACGGTCGGGAGACACTTCGCCTGCCGAGTCCGAGTTCTTCTTATTAAACGCCCAGGACCACGACTTGGCAAGCGGAGGAGGGGCATCGTAGCTCTCTTTCAGCAACTTGCACACCGTTTTCACTGCGTTGCAGTCGAAGGCTGCCTTCTGTAACGGCTCGCTATCAGTGATAAGACGGGCTAATACGGCGGGCGTTTCTTCTACAACGTTAAGCATCGAGGCAGTATCCCGGCTGCAACTACTGTAATCGATATCCTTTATTTTAGCATCGAATTCGTCGAGCATACCTAGAAGAACAGGTACAACAAGTAGGCCTAAGCTTGGCTCTCTAGTCGTGTAAGAAAATCCAGCTTTGAATAGAGATGTTAAGATAGAAGTAGCCATTAACATTTCGCTACCGCTCTGGGACCTGATTAAGTTGATAAGCCAAGGTATCAAAGGGCTCTCAGCCTTTTCACTCTCGACATCGCTCTTAGAAGCTGAAGCATCCTCGGATGAGCTTCGCGAGGACACAGTACTTTGAAACTTGGATGTCGACTGTCCACCATGACCTAAATCTTCACGAGGTGTGCTCAATGGGATTGGAGTATGGCCAGGAACTTCGGGTAGAATTTGAGGAAGAAGTAGGTCCATAGGCTCAAAATCCATATGTTTTGTAGGCGGCCGTTGTACCCCAGGCAGTTCCATCGGTCCTAAGGGTAATATTGGAGATTTAGTTGGATCGATATTAGCAACAGGAAAGACTGCAAGGATCGAGGGAGAGTAAAGTAGCTTGCAAGCGCGGAACCGAGAGTCGCCAATGATGGAAGCGATCGCACCTAGGACTCCATCTAGACTGCTGGCAGGGGTAGCAGGCGCTGGTATAAAGTCTTCCAAGCCCTCAATACGAGCAATGATCTCGGCCCCCGGAAGGACTTGTCCTTCAGCCACCGCGAAGCTTGCCAGTTTCGTAGCAAGTACATCGAGGATTCCCTTGCTAAGCAATGCTAATTGGTGGCGTTCATCGCGGCAGAGGTCCTTGATTAAATGGGTAACTATGGATATTTGCGCTTCGCTCTCGAAGGTCGGGGTCTTCTGTGAGAGTATATGGTATAGAGAATCTAGATGGCCATCGGCGAATAATGTTTCGGCAAGGGACGTGGATGTGATCGGGGAGGTCGACGGAGCATATGCTGCCGCGGCTGCTATGTCTCGCACAACTCGAAGAGCAGCTAGGACAATCTGGGGATGTCCATTTTGGAGACAGGAACTGTTTAAGACAGCTGGTAGCGCACCGACTGCATGTAGCGGCGAGAGAAATGCTGGTCCAGCTGTAGGGTAAGAAGTGTAAGCTCAAAACTTGCACGAAGAAGTAAGAGTAACCACTTTGAGAAGATACATACCATTTGCAAAGCTAGCAAGAAGCTGTAAAGCTTGTAGCTTTGCGCTGTCTTCGTCCGTAAAAGCCGTTAAGGTCAAGAAAGGCGGCCGGGTATCTTCATTTGCTTTGGGGGTGTTGGGAGTTATGACTCTAACGATAGGTCGGAGAACACCATGTAGAACCCAATCCTCTTTCTTCTGGATATGGCCGATGACTTCATTCTTCAAGTATCGTAGAGCGGTGATCTGTTCCGGCGCACTTGCATCGAGCGCTGCTAATACCGATTGAGGATCAAGCGCCATCGATGATTAATATCTTGTAGTTATCGAGTTCCTTATTAAAGTAAAGTAAAAAAAAGCGAGGATTTAGCCCGCACTATTATGATCCTCTTAGCGGAACAAGATTATCAACGACGAGCTGTTGTCGCGAACGTCGGACGTGTACATCGGTGCATAAAGACATACATAGTAGGTATGTACATGGGACGGGAGGCGGCTACTAAAGCCGATTATAAGATACCGACTTACTATCTTTTAACTAGTGTATTATGTAATTCAACTACGTACTATGTATGACAAGTGGCTACCTACCTACATAAGTCAGCTACACGTACTGCCACTTGTGGCATAGCAGGGCGATAGATGGCGGTCAGCTCATCTTCAAAGAACAACGGCAACTTTCCGCAGGTCTGGCAAGTCGACTCCAGTCCACGAGACTAATCTTTAAAAATTAGCAATATTTTGCTTTATTGCAAGGTATATCCTAATCAAAGCCTTTCACTTATGGATACCGAAATCACGTCATCGGTATAGCCATTGAAATGATTGGGAGTTGCTATAGACAGCTGGCTATAGATATATCATGGTTGATAAAAGTATCGAATGTTTGCAACTTTCGATAATATGGTTCAGAAGACCTATACAAGTAAGTATTGGGATTTGCCTAATAAATAGAAAGTTTACTGAACCATCCTCCTAATAGACCTTTAAACCCTGCTGCTAGAGATATTTTTATAGCTGCAAGAGTAAGTAATGCTCGAAGCTTTTGTATTACTTTCCGTGATGGATAGGATTATTCCGTACCTACATGTCCGATCTGTATGTATCCGTTTTTAAGCCCGTTAGTTGTAATCTGCTAGCCTACCTAAACTAAGCTACCATTAAGCAAGTAACGGAATAGCAATCTATATTCCCTTTTATTCTGATCAGAAACAGCACAAGTGCTGCTTAAGCTAATTCATGTGTATGCATGTCTTGTAACTAAGTAAAACGTGCATGTATAGGATGCATCCGTATACTAGGAAGTGATAAAAAAAGCTAAGTTTACATATGTATGAATCAAACTGCATTTAGGTGCCCTACTACATATGTACCTAAGGCACCTAACCAGACTCAGATCTCAGTCCGGGCTAATTCAATGTTCTAAAAAACTAATGCCGGAATGGGAAGATTTTAGGAAGGGCCTTAGGTAAGAACCTGGATGAAACCGACCTGACCGATAGGGTGGGTCTCCACATGGTCTTTTTTGCCCGAACAAATCAACGCAGCACTTTGAAATTTGCCCTTCTCCTTCTCTGGTGCGTTCTCGGCCTACTACCAACCCTCAATCCCTCAATCATGAGTTCGAGCATGTCCCACCACCGCTTTTTACATAAAGTAGAATTCTCGTCAGCTCTTGGCTGATCGTTATCTAATGAATAATTTCTTGTATAGGTAAAAAATAGACTGTCTACCTACGAGTAAAGCGAATCATTCGATGATATCGCCGTTCCTATGAACGTCCAGATCCGTTGCGGCCCAAACTGCGATTCTTGCGACCCTTGTGACCCCTGCGACAGTACGATCAACGCGGCTGAGACATTATGACGCCTTGGAAAACATGTTAACTTCGTCGCCGTCAATACCAGGAGCTACAAGCGCGTCGCCTAGAACCTTTCACTATGCAACCTCTCGCTCTCCGCAGCAATCACCCAAGATAACGGTACCTTTACCGCGCCGCCAGTCCAGACACTCTCTATCGCGCACCTCGCCTTCGACACCTCTACGATCCCCGTCGCTCTCCAAGCCGAAGCAATATGTTGCAGTTGATGCAGCTACGCAGTACTCACCCATGGAGCCATTCGACCCTACGGTCCCGTTACGGTCCGCCCAAGTATCGGGACCGAGGATATCGAGCTCCACAGCCTCAGCGATAGCGAAGACGACGAGCCAGCCCAAACAGCAACCTACCGCACCAGACAATGCTCCCGGGTCAAGTTCGACACCGAATAGCTCTTCCAAGATCGAGTTCCAAACACTTTCCCCCAATAAGAGACGCAAGTCGCAAGATCCCATAACGATCGACCCGTCTTCATCGGTGGTGGCATTAAGCCAGCCGAGCTCCCCAAAACGGTCAAAACCTAACGAGTGCCCTCCCAAGGTGCTTCCTCTGAGATACGAATTATGTGATAGGGAGGACATGGTAGTCCTAATCTCAAATATGCTGGGGGAGCTTATCGAAACGAATGACTCTATAGCCATGAAAAGTGGCCATCTCACAAGGTTTCATTCTAGGTACGCTGTGACTAGTTCCCATCGCGGTGTTATGGCATTAACTGGGTATACAGGACTGCTCCAGGCATATCAGTATTAGACTATTTGCAACGACTTGCGAAACACGCCACTCTTACCCCTCCTCTCCTCCTGTCTATGGTGTCCTACATTGACCGCCTATGCGAGGATTACCCCGACTTCACTATTAATACCTTGACAGTACACCGGTTCCTCATTACGGCCGCCACGGTTGCGGGCAAGGGTTTATCGGATTCATTTTGGAACAATTCCTTCTATGCACGCGTGGGGGGTGTGAAGGTAGCAGAATTAAAATTACTAGAACTCGATTTTTTAACTCGAGTGGACTGGAGGATAGTCCCAAAACCTGAGTTACTAGAGGCCTACTATAAAGGCTTAGTTGCCCGTTGTGCGGGGTATGTCTTAGAAGGGGACCAGTCATCTTCATCTGACGATGGCGACGAGTCTGAAGAAACAGCAGAAACAGGAACTTCGTAGATTATGAATGGAAGTAAGATACGAGAGAAGTGGGGTACGTGAGATGGACGATGAGGTGGTTCCTGCGGTGAAGTCAAGTAGGTTGCTTGGGACGCTACACGAAGAATATTCGACCTTGGAGTTTTTTCGGGGACATGGGTTGCATTTGACGCCAAGTGCGCGGTGAATGGGTTAGTACGGTTATTTGAATATTAGACGGAACCAAGTTAGCACCGTCGAGCAGAGCCCAGGACATACCCAGCGATTGCAATGTTCATAGCGAAAGAAAGAAATTTAAGAGGATATCAAACCTAAGGGTGGCGTATGGGTTTTACGGTGTCGCGCCCATGTTAACAGTTACCTACCTAAACTAATAAAATGAAATATCCTTTTTTACTATTTAGATCTTTAGCCGGTCTTAATTTTAAATCTTATAGGTAATTCGTTCGGGCGTGATGTAACTCACGTATGTATAATTGTTGAGGCTCAATCAGCCTTATTGTTGATCGGAGCAGGTACGGAAATATGTAATAAGGAACGAAGGGGGGGGCCACGGTACCTGGATCGATTATCTTAGCAGGGCTTAAAATCGGGGAATCAACGGCCGATAATTACGAATTAAGTACATACCTATGAACAACATTCTAGACCAATACCTAGAGCCCCTCCATTCATTAACAACTCTACGACATAATACACCACTCGACTTACCTACCTAAACTTTGCCGAAATACGAAATACAGCCCATGAAGATCTCATCGGTCTTCTCTGGCCTTACGGCCCTAGCCCTGGCCAGCTCAGCCAGCGCCGCCAACCGAACAGCAGCGATATACATCCAACCCGTATCGGAATCACCAGCAGCAGCACCCACGCCTCTGGCCTCGATCCGGTACAACTCCGCGGCCGCCGCGCCCGAAGCAGAAATCGTATCGTACGAAGCACCCGAGCTGCCGGACGAGACTAAGCTGGTGCGCATCGGGGTGTACAACCCGGAGACGAAGCGGTGGGAGTCGTCGACGTCGGTCGCGTCCGCGGATAACTTTGGCAAGGGGTACTCGCCTACGCTGATACTATCCGTGGACCAGAACGGCGACGCGTTTGGCGCGGCGCTTAAGGGGGTTAGGATCGATGCGGGGCTGACGCGGGATTTTGGCCCGCGGGCGGTGTTGCTTGTTACGGAGCCGGGGAAGCAGCCTGAGTTGAACAAGCCGATTGTGCTCTCGCCGGAGGGCAAGACGGTGGTTCCGGAGGAGAAGTCGTTTTTTCAGAAGTGAGTAGTATTATGACCTTGGTCTATCTATGCCTGGCTGTTGGGTTTGCTGGTATTCGTTTGCTAACTGGGTGTTATAGGTACTGGTGGTTGATAGGTATTGTAGTCATGATGACATTGACTGGAGGCGGTGGTGAACAGGGTAAATAATAGATTAACCTAGACAGTTGCATACGGGTTTAATTGAGGGTTTAATTGAGGGTTTAAACGGTTCTTTATCTTCGCGCTATATGATATCTTCTTGTATGCCCGTAGTCTTGACTATGCTTTATACCATCTCATTCGGCTTTCCTGATTCTGCCGTGATCAAAGCTATGTAGCACTGGAAGAGTATACCGGTTTACTTAGTTACCTACATAGGTACCTAGGTAAACTCCATAACTACTAAAGGCCGGTGTGGAACTTGTGCCCATTAGACGTATCAATCTACCAAACACACATCCGTATAGAATTTCACAGGATACTGCTTCAATCACACGTTAGTTAATAGACAAATACGTGTATCTTGTACTCAGGTATTCCGCAACGCAGCGTAGCATCACTTATAGGCGGTAACCACGTTCCCAGTTCCAACTTCCCCATCGTCTAAAAAAGCAATCAGCCAATCGCGTTGGCATAATTGGGAACCACTACCAAAAACGCATTAGCTTGCCTTCTAATCCTGGATTGAGTTCTAGAGCGCAGCTGAAGTTTGCATTTGCACCTAGCAACGTGCACTTGCACAGAGGCAGCAACCAATAAACATAAACCCGCAGGTACCTTTTTCTTTCCTTAGCGGTCTACTTTTTCTACCCTTTCCAACTCACCCATCTGAATCCGATTGCGCTACTCTCGCGACTTCGTTTTCGGCCATTGTTCAATCTCACCCACCGTTTTTTTTTCATCTTAACACCAGTACTCTTACACACTCATATACGTATCCCCCCCCGAACTCAAAGTCACGATGGCTAGCAACAACGGCGTTACCGTCCCCGGAGACGCTTCTGCCCCCAAGGCAGAGGAGATCCAGACCAAGGGCAAGGGCAAGGCGGCCGAGGAGCCGGTCGACACCACTATGGATGAGGACGATGATGATGAGGACGAAGAGGAAGAGGTACGTTCCCTAGCTTTCTAATATTACCATTTCACACCCGTATATACCAGCAATACCGAACTAAGCTAACATTCTCCCAGGGTGAGGGCGGTAAGCTTTTTCCGTGACCAGCAGCATCCCTACCGCATACTCTTACTAACGTAACCCCGTGCAGGCGACGACGACGCCGATGATAACCTAGACGAGATCGATCCCGGTAATATTGTGGAAGGCGGTCGACGTACCCGAGGTCGTGTCATCGACTGGGCCAAGGCAGCTCAGGACAACCCTGCTGAGGACGACGATGACGACGACGAGGATGACTACGAGCCCGCGGTGGAGGAGCACGACGGCGACAAGATGGACGAGGACTAAACTGAGCACACACCGCCTTGCGCCCCGCTTGTGCGCCAGCTAGTTGGATAGGGGGGTCCCAACTGGATTTGAGCGAGCTGCCTACCTGTCAATCAATCACAAAATATCCTCACACATCGTTACTTGCCCCCTCGGTGTCTAGTAGTCTCGTTGCCGGCATCTATCTCTGCTGCTTTGGACGTTCGATCTTGCAAAAACATACACACGCGTTCCAGACGGGAATGGAGTCACTAGTCGAATGCAACATGACTGTAGCTTAGATCTACCCCTACCCCTGACTGGTGGCCTGGCATAAACCCAGGACACGAATATGCGCATGAATACAAGAAAATGAGTATATTGCCACCTTCTGGACCTTCGTAACCACCGCTACTATCGTTACTCATGTACCGGTGAATTGGCTAGGTAGCCATACGTGAAACCAGTAGTTTACCAATCCATCCGCCCCATACCCTTTGGTGAACTAGTCCGTAGTTATTCCTAGCTCAACTGGCAGCATAATGGCTTCAGAAAATAAACATGGTGTGTACTATGGTAAGGTAGTAACTTGAACTGCTATTGTTTCGTCGATGTAGCCTTGCCGCCAAGATATACACGACAATAGAGGAAATATATACTATATACTTCTCGATTTACATACCTTACCTTTGCGGATTTCTCAGTCATGTTGTACATACCTTAACTCCTACGATACATCTAGACTATAGTAGTTATATATAGGTTAGGTACATAATATAGTATTCAATCAAAGCCAAACCGTTGGCGCGAGTCGGTGTAGGTAATTAACGGACAAATTAATTGTCCATCGACTTAAGATCCATTTATACTTGCTCCGAACACCTACCTATCTAATAATATTCCATAGACAATTGCTACAAACTCATCCGGTTGATTTCCTACCTGTGTATGTCTTCCAGTCTATTTTCTTCTAATCTTGTCTTTTAAGAGTGACTTGTGGGGTATATATATGCCTTATATTCAAGCTCACCTACTTTAGGTACACTATGTATGTGCTCGTAAATAAGATATAGATATTCGCCGATACGGCAAAACACCGATCTCTATTATTCCCCGCCAACCAACCCCTTTTATACGGATCCAAATAAGTAAGTTGCCTACTATGTAACCTAGTACATCTTCACGATCAATAGGAAAAAATATGTACCTATGTAATATTACACACTACGTCCTTATACCTTTTCGATATATTCATCTCGTAGCGATATCGGCAAAGGGAATAAAATATTTAATAACAGGAAGTAAAATGACCAATGGACTTTACGGCATTATAGACGCTATCCATTCCATCTACGTATTAACTAAGTTTAACAATGAACAACTAACGGTTAGTCAAATATAAGTCCTAAATATATCAATATATTCAGTGCAATTGATAATCAATAGTTTGATATATACTATAGATTCGCTTATATATCAACCGTAAAATATATACGCTAATCCTCAGTTCGAAGTCCTTCCAGTCCGAACACATCTCTTTTATCAAGACATATATCTATGTCCCCAAACGCCGTTGCTCATGCATCGTAACAAAGTCATGCTGATTCGTCAAATTGCACCCTCAACACCAACCAGGGTATCATCGCTCGTGCGCGTTCCCGAGACACACTTTAATAAGTGTCCTAACTCCTCCATATTCCGTCCAGACTTTATATAAGTTCGATAACCCTTCTCATTCCCTTCATTTATACAGACCGGGCTTACAATAGCCTCGTTCCCGTCTTAGCTTTTTGGGTAATACTCGATAGTGCCGTACTTCCGTTTCCAAAGCCCTCACTAAATATCACCTTGTCCCACCAAAAGCGGCACTCATCCAGTACTCGTTCTGTCAAGTTACCCGTCTGTGCTGGGATGCCCTTGTTCTGGCGTCCGCGGACTCCCATGCGTTCGTCGTTACCCTCGCCAAACAGGGCCACCTTCCCTACGTTTTCCGCGTTATTAGCGGTCGCCGTGTCGTTAACGAACGGGCTAATGAACTTTGGCCACGAGAACCCAACCGTATCGTTCCTATGTGGCCCTGAATTTGGGTCTCCTGTAACCGCAAACCGAGTCCAGAAACCGTTCATAGAATCTGCCATCGTCATAATGCCCGGGTACTTGCTAACGACATCCATGTCGTGAGCTACGATAGGGGCTTCATCGCCATGGTCCGCACCGCCATGAGCGTTCGATCGAGCGGCGTAATGATAAGCGTAGACGGGGTTGGCATCTGCTGCCGTCGAAGCCAAATGTGCTGTCTGCAACACAGGGCAGATATAGGCGTAATGCCCGTATACGTCGTCTAACCTCCAAAACTGCGACCCGAAGCCAGCAGGTGGTTTAGTAACGTACAATTTTTCCCCGAGCGTAGTACTGGGATCGGGGTATAATGAGTCCAGTGTTCCTAGGTCTGTCTTATTGAGGGACGGAACAATAGCAGACATTAATGTGCGCATCGTCGACGAGTTGCTTGAGTGAGTTGGGATGAAGTCAGCGCCTTCGTCTGTATTGAAACCCGTTATTATTGGGATACGTAGAATATGCCCCTTCTCCCAAGACTTGATAGGTAGGTCTGGTATTATACCTCCGGGTCCATCGATAGTAGGTTGGAAGGGCCAACGTATGCTCGGATCCCAGCGCCGGTATACGCTGTGAGATGCAGAAACGACTTTGTCCAGGGGAAGAGCACGGAGCTCTTCGAATATCTTATCGTCAGGAGTGTCATCTAATCCACAGTTCGTCAAGAATTCCTGGAATTGCTGCTCGTGAAGCGGGTGAGTAGGGTTAAAGGTAGCGCGAGCAGTCGATCCACCGGATTCGAGGATCGCTTTTTGGAATGGTACAGGCGCCGATGTCAGCTTATTCGCAGAAGAGTACGATATTAAGTGGTGCCCAATCTTGAGATAATGTTAGTATAAATCATCACAGGTCAAAAGTCACCAAGGCGAGCACTTACCGAATGGGCACCAGCACTTAAACCCATTATTGTAACATTTTTCGGATCACCACCAACGTCAGCTATGTTATCTTGTACCCATTTGAAAAGCGCCTGCTGGTCCTTCAACCCTATATTCAGCAGTCCTTCCTTCGCAGTTACT
The DNA here is from genome assembly GCF_022497035.1 of Daldinia vernicosa. Taxonomy (NCBI): domain Eukaryota; kingdom Fungi; phylum Ascomycota; class Sordariomycetes; order Xylariales; family Hypoxylaceae; genus Daldinia; species Daldinia vernicosa. The sequence goes on along the minus strand of NW_025953968.1, from coordinate 12,252 downwards.
CCGCTCGGCAGGAAGCCCAAGGCTCCAACCCGGTAGTTGAAGCTTATGCCAATAAGAGGGGTCTCAGACCATGATGCAAATGCCATCATGTTTCTCTCCTGGCCATGTCCAGAATTAAATCCACCGCCATGAACATAGATCACTACCGGTAACTTCGTGCTATTAACGCCAAGCTTTGACATCTCGGCTTCAGCGGTCGCCGGGTCATCGCTGAAATGGGGTCTATAAATATTAAGATTTAGACAATCCTCGCCTTGGTTTTTTCCACCCGTACCCTGGGGGCAGATATGGCCAGCAGTGAGGGCGCGTTGAACATTGCCTGCTGTGCCATTTATTGGCTGTGGAGGTCTGAAGCGATTGTTGCCGGCTGTGGACTGTGCATATGGTATTCCGCGGAACGCTTCGATGCTGCGTGGAAGGCTTGAGCTTTGCGCCACAACCTCGCCAAGATAAGTCCCTTGATTGAGTTGGACTTGGGTTGTTTTCTATTGCATCGTTAGCTCTTGTGTAACAAAGAATATCGATATAGGATTTGGTAGAATGTGAGAAATAGCAGGGTTAATTGAGATGCCAAGTCCGGCAATCTCGGTAGGCTGGTGGCTAAACACAAGATGGGAATGTGGTGGGAGGATACAAAGGGATGTTATTTGACAATTGCAACTTGTGCCAAGCCGATGGATTGTATAATTGTATAAAGTAAGGCATTGTATGTCCCCGTTTCGTACCTTGAATACTTCCTGTAAGTGTCCACTATTCTCCAACCATATGAGAACGGCGAGAAGAACGACAACAATAACAAAAAAGAAAGCGAGGAGGGCCTGGCGAGTCCGACTTGTACGGATCTTAGTTGCTTGAATTCGAAACCACCGTGGTATTTTGGAACCCGAGGTCTTTTTGCTGTCCGAAGTCTCCGGAATTATTGTTTTGGAACTCTCAGTGTCCCCGAGCGAATGTTGGTCCATGGTTTCTTGGCCATGGAGAAGGTCGTCGTGGTGGCTCGGCGGGTAAGAAGGGGGTTTAAGTGGCTCTATGGTAATGATAAAGACATTTTCCTTCTTGGGCTCTGTCATTTGAGACTACCTAAAACTCGGGCAGCTCGGGTTCCCGTTCCTAAAGCTTGACCTTCTCTTCCCACAGGCTGCAGCTACGGATAACTGTGCCGCCTATGACTATGTATGATTGATTATTGCCGGGAGGGCGGATATAGAGGCGGAGCATAAAGGAACCAGTGGAACTTTAGTTGTCCAGGGGTCAGAAAGCTTAATACCTAGGTTGGCGGATTGGCGGCAATAAGAAGAAGATGTATTTCCGTAAATCCTAGATCGCAGACGATAGACGATAGATGATAACTAGACGTTATTTGTAAGTGTGACCTGTACAATGTCTTGGTGGAAAGTAAGGGCGGTTAATGACGAAAGAAGATTCACATCGGTAAATCAGTTAGATCTGTTAGATCAGTCACATCTGTGGGAACAGATGGCTTTTACGGGGTTATTCAAACATTATGTAGGCCCGGGAGGCCCTTTGGTAAGGTGGTGATGATTGTTATCTATTGTGAGTTTGGACCTGCCTAGACTCGGACTGGGGTTAGAAACAAAGCTGCAGGACTTTCCCATACACTAGGTTCAAGTGAATGTTGTACAGATGGTGCCATTTTGGGTACCTGCGAATTCTATGCGCTGGCGGCACCATTTCTCGGTATCTCGGAGGTACATTCCTATGTAAGGCTAGAGTTTATTATGGCAGGTTTAGGTAGCACTTTCTTATTGTTCCATTATTCACCCATTGTCCGTCAGCAATTGAATCTAAGGTTTCCTTCATACAACTTTGATTGCATACCATGTCGTATTACAAGTATGTTCCTAGGTACCTATATTAGGCACTTCCATTTATGGCATCATCGCTATTGGGTCGGTTTCTTTTCTCCAAAGAGTTACACAATTACACCCGCCCCTTTGGTCCTACATACAATGTAAGAAACTTACTTGTATGTCATACCAAAAAGGAGTAAGAACAAGTCGTCTTCTTACAAGTTTAGAAGTGTCACAACCGCAATTGACGACTTCAAACCAAGAGCGACAACTTGACGCCGTCGCATACTAACGACATACGATTATATCATTGCCGATCAAACAAGAATAGCATTATTGGCGATATCAATTGAGCAATTGACAGGATGATCGACGGGGTCTAAACGTGCCTTTCTAGGCCCCCAGGCCCCCACCGTCAATCCCCAAATCCACCTTCGGATCACTTGGCAAAGAGGGTGTCCCGTATTCCTGGGCTGCTAGGCTTGCTTAGGTTGTTCTAGACAGCTAGATCATAGCCGGTTCCTGCCATTCCTGCCATTCCATAGCCTACTCGGTCGAATGGTTGGATGCCAAGCGAAATTAAGCTTCTGAATCCCGACCAACAAGAGATCCTTCCTGCCCTCCATCGCGCCCGTGTTGAAGGATTACGTCGCACCAGCTGAAGACTCTCAGTCAGACTCTACATAACCGCGCAACTTCCTAAAATGGTTCCCTGTGATACTGCAGCTACCGCTACTTCATCGCCATTGCTCCAAACCCTCGATATCTTTTGTGTTGCCGTGATATCTTCGTCCGGATTTCCCTCCACCAGAATTAAGTCGGCCCTAAGACCAGGTGAGACTCGGCCCCGATCTGGGAGACTAAAATGCTGCGCAGCCAACGACGTAGCCGCCCTCAGGGCTTCAACAGGTGATAATCCAGCACGTACGAGCAGCTCTAATTCGTGATGCAATGCTTTCCCGGCCACGACCTTGACGATCCCGCTATTATTCGCATCTGTGCCGGCGAGGATGGGCACACCCGCGTTGCGTATCGCCGTCACGCTATCTAGTGAATACTGGAACTTCCTCCCCCTCAGTCCCGGCATGACCCAACTAGCTGCCCACATAATCCAACTACTGGTCATGGCTTCCATCATCGATAGCGTTGGTACTGTAATCGTCTTCTGGCTGACCATCTTATCAACGATTTTATCATCGAGCGCTTTGTCCATCGGCACGTGGGTAAGCACGTCGAAATCGGCTTGTAGCCCACGTTCGAATGCCAAGTACTGAGCTGTATGAGCAACCGTCATTTTCCCGTGCTTTTTCGCCTCGGCCTGGATTTTATTCAGAACATCTTGTTCGTGGCCTGGGAAATCGGCAATGACCTTGATATAGTCGACCCCTTCGTCAATTCGATTTTGCATAAACTTGGCCACTTCATCGATGTTGTGAACTGCATTATCGGGCGAGACACCACCTAGTTTAAATAGCTTACCGTGTCTAGAGTTCTCCTATTGGCGTCGGCAGGTTAGTAAATGTTACATTATATGATGACAACTACCCAGGTGAGTATATTTGGAAGTAGATAGCGAGCAAGCGACTTATACAAACCGCCCCCAAACCAACATAATTATACCACTCACCTCATACGCGGGGAGACTGGAGCTAAGCCACGTCGTTGGTGTCTTCGCCGCACGTAGCTTTACATATTTCTCCAGCGGAATGCTCCTAGAAACGGAAGCCATTAGTTTCCGTAACCTAGACTATTACAATCCTTCTCTGGCCTATCTCCTATGTACTCACGCCATATCGCAAACTGTCGTGACACCAAAAGACGCACATGAAGCTAACTGCGCCTCGTCGCGGATATGCACGTGGCAGTCGATAAGGCCAGGCAGCAACGTGCATCCCGTGCCATCGACTACAACAGTCCCTGATGGATCTGGGTCGTCAGCAAGTGCGTCGTCGCCAATACGTGACCCCTCGATGACCACGGACTTAGGCCCCGTAACGGTCTCGCCGTCGAAGACGCGGACGTGTTTGATGATAGTCACACCGCCCATTTTTGGAGCGATGGGCTTAAGACAATATATGTAGGTGCCTGGACTAGTATTGTATGTAGTACACGTATCTGCTGACGGGGGAATTCGATAGTTATATGGAACCTTGAATGTATGAGAGTGGGTATACGTATACGAACGGGTATTTATACTCGGGTTTGGAGTCTCGTACGATTCCTAAATCCGATCGGGATCGTCAACTAATAGCAGTCATCGATCTGTATTTGACGTTTTGAAGCTTAATGGAGGCTCTAACAGATGAGCTTAAACGGGGAATAAGTCGTATGGAATCTATGTATATTTCCATCGTGCTATTGGCCTTGGTCTAGAAATCTACAGCAAGTCTGTACGGCGATATCACTGAAGACATGCCTATCCCCTCAACTGACATAAAACAGCAAACCCACTGTTTTCAGTATTGATACATCGAGATTGGCTAAAGAAGATAGACTGGTTCTATATTATTAGATTGGCCAATCATATTTATTATGGAGGTATATTGCAAGGGGTTTTCCTTTTGTCTTAATGAATCGCGTTAAACTTCATGTACTCTACCGAATATCAGGTTTTTGCTGTTTTATGACAGTTAAGGGGATATCACTAGCATCATCCTAGGGGTCAAGCCAGTCTCAAGCACGGGTTAAATATACCAACTACAATACTGATAGCTCGACGTAATGGTCTTAATTAAAAACTCTGCATTATCTTCGATCAATGCGTTAAAGCCAATAATACAACTAGTTGAAAAAAGCCGATACCAACCTAGAAGTCAGCATCGACTACACCTATACACGAATGACTCCCCGGGTAATGCAATAACAAGCCCGCGACACTACCGTTGAACGCCGGGCTTAGTGCTTTTAAAACCCCCCCAACGCACCATGCAAATACGCATATACTAATACACTTCAGTCCCTCCACTGGTATACCCCCTAAACTCTATAGAAACAATATTCCCCTTGCCAATCAATATTTTGTCAGTGACCTTTCAAGCCATAACATCTCGCAGTGAGGCAACAGTCATTCTCTTTCTCGCTTGCTTCGCCGCCCACTCCCGGCTCTTCTGTCGAGATCGTTCAGCGGCTTCTTCTCGTGCTAGTTTAGCTAGTGCTTCCCGCTCTCGTCTCTCACGTTCTCGTTCCCCGGTCCAAGAGTTATCCCGCTTGTAAATCTCCTGGCCACGTAGCCTCTGCTGCTGCATGTCTTCTGTGGACACCGAACTATGCTGCCCACCGGTGCTGTCTACTGTAGAGCTTGAAATACCACGAGGCGGCTGCACTTCGGATGGTTGTGGTTGTAGTCCCCGGCCCCGTAGTTGACATTGGTTGTTCGTCTTTGAAAGAGGAGAGCGTGATGTGGGATTAGTAATCGTAGATGCGCCTTTGTTCCGGCAGGGCGAATTCTGCTGAGTTGAATTTTCCACTAAGTGCACTTTACTTTGCCGAGCCCGGCTCGCGGCTGTCTCGCGGGGAAAGGTACTGGGTGCAGCACTCGATCGGATTGGTCTGGCCTTGAATTCTCTTCTTTTCCGTTCCTCTTCTTCCTGTGCTCGTAGCTGCGCCTCACGCTCTTCGCGCTTGCGACGGGAGATGGCTTCTCCTGGCAACTCGAAGTTAGGCCGTGTTGGAGCCTTAGCTGACTTGGCACGTCGAAGGCTTGATATAGTTGGTTTTGTGGCTTGTTCCGTGGCAGCTTGCATCGACATGCGGGCCTCGCGTTTTTCCTTTAATTTGCGAGCGACTTCATCCCCGGGTAGTTCAAAGGTTGGAACAGTGGGTTTCTTGTTCGACTTGGGTGGCTGCCTTGGTGGTAGGAGACTTGCTATGCCTTTGAAGAACGACCTCTTCGATGAGGCCTGGGTTACAGGTTTATCTTCACTCTTTAATTTTGGGGGATCAAGGAATATCATAGATGCCGACTTGCGAACAGTACGCCGGGGCTCGCTGGTCGAATTTATCTTTATAGAGGTCGAATTACTTATCACTGGAGTAGTTCGCTTCGGTTGCGGTGTTACAGACCTCGTGATTCCGGCGTTCGTCACGGATAGTAATGGTACTGCGGGTTTGTGCCCCGAACCCGGGGTTCTTGGAGAGATAATTTGCTTAAAATGAGCTGCCTCATCAAATGCTTCTAATTGCTCTTCGAGTTCATCGAGCGCCTCCACGGAATCCTCGATTCTAGCGATAGGTTGTGCGGGTGATCTTGGGACAATGACCTCGACATGTCTATCCTTGTCTCTAACTGAGCTAGGTGAAGCAGGTGTAGATTGTCGGGGTTTATCCTCTGAGGATAGCTCTAGCTCCTTCACCGGTGCAAGGTGATTGCGACTGGGTTCTGTGAGAGCCATATTTGGTCTTGCGGGCTGCTTGTCGTCTGCCAGAACTTCTTCCCCGGGAGCTAAAGGTGACACAAGAGCTATGAAACGTGCAAGGACATCAACCTCGGTCGGACTCCCGCGCGGGGGGGTATCGTCAATAGGCAAGAGATTGAAGCCAAGGTGTACTGCCTTGAAACTTGGCGCAGCGCTGGACTGTGTAATAGAAGTTTCGATGGGTATTCTTGTAGAAATTATTCCTTCAAACCAGCCTTCGCGATGCTTCGCCAATTGTTCTTTGGCTGAGGGTATACCCTTGCGTGCAATTTCTACTAAAGGATGGTCTGAGAATTTCTCGATTGCTAGGAGCGTTAGGTTAGTATACTCCGACGCAAGACATTTTGATACGTGCTGCGGAAATACGTACCTAAAGCAGGGAGTTCGAAGCGATATTGTGTCTCGTTAGAAATACTCGTAGATGCGGATGCGCATGAGCGTAGTGACTCGTCTTCGGGGACAGTTTCAAGGACTTCAAAGGTGTTAGCTGCAATTGCCGGCCTTGTTAGGCGACGTCGACTTTGATTCTTTGGGTTATCACTCCAATTGGCTCCAGTGTTGCAAGTTTCCGTGTCTATTTGAAGCTTCTTCAGACATGTAGTAAGTGACTCAACTGCTGGGTTAGAACAGGTACTTGAGCGATTCTGGAGCTGAGAAACGGAAATATCACAAAGAGTAGAGTTGTCGGATTTGATGCTGTCATGAGAGGAGGGATCATCTTCACTGGAGCTCGTATCACTGAGGATCTCGACTCTCGAGGGAATAACGGCCATCTCGATTGGACGCGATTGGCCAATAATAGATAAGTACCAAAAGTGAGGCAACTGGGGGTGCACGGCTCAGGGGTCTAAGCAAGGGTTTAATGAGACTTATTATTTGGTTCCGGGCCAGTGACCGAAAGCACGGGGTCACTGATGAGCAAAGTGTTGGCGGGGGAGTTATGTCACATGTGTCCCTTGTAGATTAGCAAAAGCTATTGTTACCTTTCTTTCCAATTGGGTAATGTGGGCGAATTAGATTGTTATGCTGTCTGGAGAATGTTGTATGTTGTAGAAGAGACGAATCCTATCTTTAGGATTTTGGACTGCAACATTTTGTTGGTTGATACCTAAGAAATAGCAACAGCAGTACCTAACGCACTTGCCCTCTGGTTTGACTTCCAAAAAGGTTAGGTATAGGTGGTTATTCCTTTTTTTATTGGAAACTTCGTCATTCAATAGTTTAACATGAGCAGGTAGTGCTAGGTATTAACTTTCGAGGTGTAACTGCTTACGTCAGATACTTTTTTTTTTCTATAATAGCGGCTTACTAAGAAACGCAATCTGACGCGGATCTGTACGCGTACTTTATTAATATTAATATATAAAATTTAAGTATTGTATTTTTATGGTAATTAATGGATAAACTGTAAAGTTACAGTAATAAAGTTTAAAACCGTATATTTTAATAAACGTTTTACGATTAAACTATTTAAAAATATAAATGATAATTTTTTAATTTATGTAATAAACGGTTTAAAAAATAACGAATGGTTTTTTTATATAAATGGTTTTTTTTCGGTTTAAACTTAATTACTTGTTTTTTTTTCGTTTATTAAAATTAACGGTTTTTAAACTTTATTAATTATTTAATATTTATTATTTTAATTTAATAAATTAATGTTTTAATAATATTATTAAATTATTTATTAATTAAATTAAATAAATGGTAAATTTTTAATTATAATTTAATTTATAAAAATAAATAATTAAAATTAAATAATCGATATTTACATAAATTATATATTAAAAAAGAATTATATTATATTTTTATTATTATATTTTTTATTTTTTATAAATATAAAATATTAAAAATAATAATAATTTTTTTTTTATAATTTTTTATAATTAAATATTTATAATTATATTATAAATAAAATTTTATATATTATTATAATATTTATATTTAATTTAATAATTTTTATATATTTATATTTTTTAATTTTTATTTATTTTTTATTTATTATTTATTTTATTTATTTTTTATTTACTTTTTATTTACCTTTTATTTACCTTTTATTTACCTTTTATTTACTTTTTATTTACTTTTTATTTACCTTTTATTTATCTTTTATTTACTTTTTATTTATTTTTTATTTAATTATAATTAATTTATTTAAAAAATTAAATTTTAACCTTTTTAATTTTATTTAAAATAATAATAGTTAATAAAATAATAATTTTTTAAATAATAATATAAATTTTATATATTTATATATGAGTAACATTAGTCGTGTAATATGCCCATTGTTACCCGTGCAGTAAAACGGGGTACGTACCGGGTAACTTCAAATCGCTTTTCGCAGTCAACCTTTAATAACTTTACGAATTATGGTCCGAATCTTATATGAATTATACCAAAGTTTCAATAAAAAAATTAGCAAAATTTTAATCTAGGGTGCACGTGATCCGGACCAATATTGGTCCGGATGCGGCTGAAAGTATGAATTTTGACTATAGTGGCTGTTCCAGGCCTCCTTTTAGTGGCTTTTATCCCCTGTAATCCCACCACCTTTCAACCTTGATAACTTTACGAATATAGCCCCGATAAATCTCGAAAAAGTCTTAATATTTAGATAACTAAATGGCTAATATTATAAAAAAGAGCCGAGAATTTTACCTATTTATTTGGTAAAGATACGGCTGTTTCCATATAATACGCTAAAATAAACTAGTAGATACTAGTAAAAAAGTCACTTTGTATACACAAATGCTTACTATTCAAATAGCTCAGCCAATCCGGGCCCGAATCACGTGCACCCTGAATCGTGATTTTGCTGATTTTCTTATCTAAATTATGGTATAAATTATATATAAATCGGATTAGAATTCGTAAAGTTATTAAGGTAAACGTTAAAAGGGGGGGAGAAAAAGCCGGGTACGTACCGCGAATACTGCACGGGTAGCAATGGGCATATTGCACGACTAGTATTGCTCTTATATATATAATCTTTAATATTAAATTATATATTATTATAAATATTATATATATTAATTAATTTTATAAAAAATAAATTATATATTAATAAAATATAAAAAAATAATAATTTAAATAATAAAAATAAAGTTAATATATTAACGTTAAAAATAACTTAATAAAAATAATATTAAATTAAAAAACGTTAAAATTAAAATAAATCGAATAAAATTAATCGTAATAATAATAATAAGTAAAAATTAAATTAAATTAAATAATAAAAATATTTTTTATATTATTAATATATATTAAATAAAAAATTAAATATTATTAAAATTATTTATAATTTATTTAATTTAAATTTAATTAAATATATTAATATTTAATAAAAATTTATAAATTATTATAAATATTATAAATATAAAATATTAAAATATATAAAAATAAAATTAATTTATTTTATAAAATTTATAATATTATTATATTTTAATTTAATATTTTTATTTTTTATATATTTTATAATATATATTAATTTATTATATATAAATTTAAATTAATTTAATATATTTATATAAATTATTTTAATTTAATTTTATTTTATTTTATTTAATATATTAATATTATATTAAATTTTAAAATATTTTATTTATATATTATAATTTATTATATATTTATTATATTTATTATTTTTTATTATATTAATAAATATTTATATAATAAAGTTAAGGTATTAATTAAATTTAAATAAAAATTATTTAAAGTTTATATTAAAAAGATTAAATATAAATTTTTTTTAAATTCGGGCGTAAATTTTAATTATTTAAATTATTAAATAAAATTAATTTTATTAATTTAATTAATAAAAAACTTTTTTTATATTTAAATATATATAAAGTTATATTTAAATTTTAATAAATTTTATATTTTTAAATAATTTTATTATAAAAATATATTAATAAATTATTTATTTTTAATATATTTATATTTTATTTAATATTATTAATAAATATATTTATATTTTTTAATATTAAAATTGTTAAATTAATTTATGTAAAACGTTTAAAAAAATTTAAAACGTTAAATTAATTAAAAAAGGTTTATTAATTTTATTTTATTATAATAAAAGCGGATAAGTTTATTTTAATTAATAAAAATTATTTTTATAAAATTATTAAAAGATTTTATAATAAAAAATAAATTAAAAAAGATTATATTATTAGTTATAAAATTATATTAATGTAAATATAAATAATAAATTATTATTTATTTTTTTTTTTATTATTATAATAAATTTTTAATTAATTATTTTTATATATATTTTATTATTATTTATTTATAATTTTTATGTTATTTATTATTTTTTATAAGTATTATTAAATTTATTATTATTATTTAATATTAAAGTTATTATTTTAAAAATAAAATAATTAAAATATTATTTATTTTATTTTTTTTATTTTATTTTATTATTTATTATAATTATATTTTTTAATTTTTTATAAATATTAATATATATTAAAATTTAAATGGTTATAATAAATTAATTATATTAATATCTTATAATAAATAATAATTTAAAATAATGTAAGGTTATATTATAAGTTTAAATGTTATAATATTAAATAATATATTTATTTTTAAGAAAAATTAAATATGTAAAACGTATATATAAAATAATTTCATTTATTATATATAATAAATATTATTTAATAATATAAATTAATAATAATAAGTATATTTATATTAATAAAAATTAATAATAAATTATTATTTTAAACATTAAATTTAAATTATATATAAAAGATTTTCGAAAATTTATTATAATAAAATTTTTTTTATTTAATTTTATTAAATTTTATATAATTTTTTTAAATTTTATTTAACTTTTTTAAATTTTATTTAACGTTATTTAATTTTATTTAATAATATTTAATTAAATTTAAAATTATTTAATTAAATTTAAAGAATTTATTTAATTTTAAAGTTAAATTAATATTAAATTTTTTATATAAAATTAAATTATTATATGAAATATTAATTTTATAATAATATATATTAAAATAAATAAATATTAATTATTAAATATTTAAATTTAATATTTATATTAATAAATAATAAAAAATTAATAAATTATTAAAATAGTTATAATTTAAAATAATTTTTATTTAAATAGGTATTTTTTATATTTAAGTATTAACGTAATTAAATTTAATTTCTTTTTATTTTATAATTTTTTTAATTATAATAATAGTTATTTATATTAAATTATTTTATTAAATAATAATGTTATTTTTTCCGTTAAACGTTTTTTTTTTTATTAAAATTTACCATTTTTATTATAATTTTAAATATGCGTTATTATTTAATTTTTTTATTTTTAATAATAATATTAAATATAATATTATTTAAATAATTTGTTATATTATATTTAATAATGTTTAAATTTAACTAAAAATAAATTGGTTTTATTTATTTTATATTTATTTTAAAAGGTTATTAATAATAATTATTTTTAATAATGGAATATTTTTTATTAAAATATATTATTTTTATAATTTCTTTTTTATTATTAATAAAAAATTATCGTATTTTATTACGTTTAATTTTTATTATTAAAAATTTTTATATAATAATATATCTTTTTTTTAATTAAAAGGTTATAATATTTAATTAAATCTTTTTTATTTATACGTAATATTTTTTAATATTTTTTACAATAAAATCTTTATTTAAAATAAATTTTATTATATAATACTTATTTACGATAATATTAAATAAATTTATTAAGTTTTTATTTTTATAAATGATTAATTTAATAATAATATAATAAAAAAATATTATTTAAAAAAGATTATAATTAATGTTTAAAATATAATAAATATTATTTTATTTTATTTAAATATTTATAAAATTTAAAATTTAAAAAATATAACGTTTATTTTAAAATATTAATTTAATAAAATAAATAAGTTAATTATATATATGTTTAATATTTTTTACGTTAAAATTAAATAAAAGAAATTAAAATTTTAATATAATAAATAATTTTATATATTATATAATATTTAATT